>NC_027752.1:41553869-41604809 GCF_000695525.1 Brassica oleracea var. oleracea | reverse complement strand
AAAAAAAAAAAAAAAAAAATTAGAACCCACGCTCCCTCCCGTTGCGTTAATGCTGCTCTAAGTTCTCAACATTGATAACACAGGACGTGAGAGGATTTGGCTTCTTTGAGGAAGAGTTTATAAGATTGAGCTTTTAGTTGGAGGCAGAGAAATACATAGTATTGGCGTTATGAGACACAAAGCAGTGATTCAGCATATCTGTTTGCAAAGGAATAAACTTTGAAGAGGATGATGATAAGAAAGGGGGACAGTGAGAAAACTGGAACCAATGCATGGCTCAGTTGTGTTGTTGATCTCATTTACAAATGTTTCCATATATATAAAAGCTAATTTTCACCTTTTAAGTAACATAGTGACGACCTTAGCGACCTAACCACTAATAATAATAATCATCAAACTATTGTATGTTTACTACATTACGTTTTTCTCCCGGACACTGTCTTTGAGAAAGGTCCTTGCCCAGCAGTCTAAAGTCCCATTGTTTGACTTTTCTACCCGGTTTTACCTTCTATTGGCCTAAAACCGCTGACACTCCTTTTTCTTTTTCAAATTCCTTTCCCCTTTTGGGATTGTCCCCCGGTCACTAGCACCCTCTGCCCTTTACCCGCCGGGTTCTTCCCCCGACCCGGGTCGGAGGGACCGCTCTCACCGCTGCTTTACCGGAATCTACACCTCTCGAAGGCGATTATGGAAGCTGGGTTGCCTCTCCCGTCTTTCCTCCCCTCTGGTCTCTTCTAGTTATCTCCTCCCCCTGAGAATTCCTTACCACCCTGCACTGTGGGCTCTCCAAAAGCAATGTTCCTTTGTTTGTTTTTGTGTCTTGCCTCCGTTGTGAGGATAGTTTGTGTTTTTCCCCTGCTCCGATAAACGCCACACTCTCCTTCGCTCCGTACTTCTCTCCTCAAGCATTGAAATGACTAGAAGGTACTCAGCGACAGAGAAAGCCAAATGGGCCTCTGAACCTGCTGCTCCTCGTCGTAGGACTCCGGTTCAGATCCCCGACCCCTCGGTTCCCCGTCGCAGGGCTCCGATACAGATCCCAGACACTGACAACTCTGCCCTCATTGAACAGAACAAGTTCACTCTTATCGGTAGAGTCTCTAACCCTACTGCTCAAAACACCAGAGCTCTGTTTGAATTTTTTCTGCAGCATTGGCAAGTCTCGGGTTCCATCACAGGAAGGGCTTTAGGTCCCCACCTCTTTCAGTTCAGATTCGAGTCTGAAAAGGACCTACTTAGCATTCTGAACAGAGCGCCATACCATTTTAAGCAGTGGATGATCTTGCCCAACGTTGGGAACCAACAGTCTCAGAGACTTTCCCCTCCTTGATCTCTTTTTGGGTTACCGTACACGGTCTCCCCCTGCATTATTGGACAGATCAAGCCCTCCACGCCATTGGCTCTGATATTGGCCACGTAGAAGCTAAGGATGCCACTAATGGGCGCTTCAGAGTCAGTATTAACGGTCTTCAACCTCTAGATAGGACTCTGGAATTAAGCTTGTCGTCTAGTGGAGTGAAGGAAGTCGAACTAGAATATGAGAAACTCGAGAAACACTGCTTCTCTTGTCTCTCTCTCTCTCTCACGAAAGTGATGACTGTCCTTCAGCTCAGGCTCCCAACACTCAACGCTCAGCCCCCATGGGTATCAACCAAGTCAGGACGCTGGAAAAATTAACAGAGAGGAGACAAGCTAGTGGTAGAACCGATAGGATGCATGCCCCCCCCCAGACCGAGTCGCTTTGCACAACAAGGAAGGGAGAGAGGTTCTGACTCTGCGTATCCTCGTCACGCTCCCCTTGGAGACGACAGACATGAACGCAGACAGCATGACTACGCCCCCCGTCACCACCACCATAGAGCATCTACTCAACGAGAGGTGTGGGTTCCGCGTAAGGACGCTCACTCAGCCTCCCCGCGCTCTGGTGGGAGATGCTCAGATACTAGAATTTCAGAAAGAAGATCTGGGGGGACTCCAGTTACCTCTCATGTCTCTCATACTCCTCCTCCTAAACCTGCTCGTGAGCCAACCCACACTCCCTCAGCTGCTATCTCCTCGAGCACTCATAACTCCAAAGAACGACGTTCTGCTCTGGAAAGAATATCCCCCGCTGGGAGCTTAAATGTTTCCAATGAACGTCAATCAGCTCTCCATCGGCTGTCTTTGCCCTCCAATGGGATTGTAGTACCTCAGCGTGAGGATCATAACTCAGGCTCATCAAATCTCCAAGATGTAGAATTTCATTACTTTGAAGACACTATGACTGATGCTCCTTTTGTCGACAAGACAGGAGCTTCGAGCTCAAAGGCTCAGCAGGCCCCTGCCTCTCCCATCAGAACGCTGAGTGAAGATAGACGTCATGTGTCTCTTAGACTAGGCCCTGTACCAGCTGAGTCCAGTCCTTCTGATGCTCTACCCATTGCCTCTACCGTGAAGAGATCTAGTAGAATTGCAGCAGCAAGACTGTCAGGAAAGCGTCAAATGCCAACTTCCCCTCACACAAAGATCACTAGAAGTTCCACTCAGGGGGTTGCTATTAAAAAAAGAAGAATCACAAAAACCCATAACTCGCCAAGGAGAAAGCTCATTATGCAAGCTGATGGAAAAAAGACAGGCCCCTCGTCTAAAGCAGTCCCGGGTTCTAGAGTTTTTCCAACCAGCACTCGTAAGGTGACGGATTTTCGGTCCCCTCAACGATCTCTTCCTTAGCCTGTTTGAGCTGGAACTGCCAAGGGATTGGAAACACCCTGACAGTCCAGCGCCTCAAAGAGATTGAAGATCGCCCAGAATTCTGGAACAAACTTATGGAACTCGGCAAGAACCGTAACGATGCTTGGCTCGTTACCGGTGACTTCAACGACCTGCTTGACAACACCGAGAAACTAGGCGGACCTCTCCGCTGGGAAGGCTCCTTCCTGGCTTTCCGTAGCTTTGTGTCACAAATGGGCCTTTGGGACCTTCCACATGCGGGAAACCACCTCTCTTGGAGAGGTATGCGCTATCAGCACTTCATCCAATCCCGCCTTGATCGCGCTATGTCTAATTGCTCATGGTCTGAGAAGTTTCCATCTGGTCGGAGCATCTATCTACGCTTTGAGGGTTCGGACCATCGTCCTCTCCTCACCTTGTTTGACCAGTCTAAAAGCCTAAAAAAGGGCTCCTTCCGGTTCGACAGGAGACTACGCTCAAAGCCAGAAGTCAGAGAGCTGGTAAAAAATCATTGGCCTCATCCCCAGCAGGAATCAGTCATATCTAAAACTAGCAGGATCATTGAGTGGACGAAGGCACAAAATGAGAAAAGCAATGAAATTATCAGAGCGGCTCAACTCATTCTCGAAGAAGCACTCTCTGCCCCTTCCCCGGATACTGATCTAATTGCCTCGACTACATCCAAGCTTGAAAAGGCATACCGCGAGGAAGAAGAATAC
Organism: Brassica oleracea var. oleracea; assembly: GCF_000695525.1. NCBI lineage: Eukaryota > Viridiplantae > Streptophyta > Magnoliopsida > Brassicales > Brassicaceae > Brassica > Brassica oleracea. The sequence goes on along the minus strand of NC_027752.1, from coordinate 41,601,381 downwards.
TGGAAGCACCGTAGTCGCATCCAATGGCTACAAAGTGGGGATCACAACTCGTCTTTCTTTCATGCCATTACCAGAGGCAGAAGACAAATCAATGCCTTCTCTATCCTTGAAGATGAACATGGCGCTATCTATGAGACTGAAGAAGACATAGTGGCAACTATCTCAAAGTACTACCAGTCTATCTTCACAACCTCGGGCGCTGACTGCATCGAAACCGTTGAAGAAGCTCTCTCTCCCTGCATCACGTCAGCGATGAACTCTGATCTCATCGCTCTCCCGGACAGAGAAGAGGTCAAGGTTGCTGTCCTCGCCATTCATGCTGATAAAGCTCCGGGCCCTGACAGATTTTCCGCTGGCTTCTACCACTCCTATTGGGATATCATTGGCGAGGATATTTACCGGGACATCCGGGAATTTTTTGAGACAGGGTACCTCCACAATAGGCAGAACGAAACCCATATTCAGCTTATCCCGAAAATCACCTGCCCGAGGAAGGTGGCTGACTACCGCCCGATTCCGCTTTGCACCACCCACTACAAGATCATTGCTAAGATAATGACAAAGCGTCTTCAGCCGTTTCTGCCACACATCATCTCGCCACACCAATCTGCGTTCGGGCCTAAACGGGCGAGACAACGTCCTTATTACTCACGAGATCCTCCATTATCTCAAGACATCAAAGGCTAAGGTGCGATGCTCCATGGCGGTGAAAACTGACATGAGTAAGGCCTATGATAGAATCGAATGGTCCTTTCTCGAAGCGATACTTAGAAGATTGGGTTTTCACGAGACTTGGATTTCTTGGACCATGATGTGTGTGACCTCGGTGTCATATTCTTTCCTGGTGAACGGGGCTCCCCAGGGTCGTGTTTCACCTTCCCGAGGTCTCCGGCAAGGTGATCCGCTCTCCCCGTACCTCTTTATTTTGTGTACGGAGGTTCTCTCGGGACTGTGCACCAAGGCACAAAATCTGGGCTTGCTGACTGGAGTTAAAGTGGCACGAAACAGCCCTGCGATAAACCACCTACTTTTCGCCGACGACACTATGTTCTTCATGAGATCGGACGCCCAAAGCTGCGCGCAACTAGTGTCTCTCCTCAACAAATATTAGAAAGCGTCATGCCAATGCATAAATGCCACTAAGTCCGCTATCACTTTCTCCTCCAAGACGTCTTCCCACACAAAGCTTCGAGTTAAGCGCCAACTAACAATATAGAAGGAGGGAGGTATCAGAAAGTATCTCGGGCTGCCCGAGCACTTTGGTAGAAGAAAGCGGGACATTTTTAACTCCATTTTAGATCGGATTAGACAAAGAGTTATCAGCTGAACCACAAGGTTCTTATCTGGCGCGGGAAAGCAAGTTCTCCTCCAATCGGTTCTCTCCGCTATACCCGCCTACGCTATGTCATGCTTCATGCTCCCAGCATGATAGAATCGAATGGTCCTTTCTCGAAGCGATACTTAGAAGATTGGGTTTTCACGAGACTTGGATTTCTTGGACCATGATGTGTGTGACCTCGGTGTCATATTCTTTCCTGGTGAACGGGGCTCCCCAGGGTCGTGTTTCACCTTCCTGAGGTCTCCGGCAAGGTGATCCGCTCTCCCCGTACCTCTTTATTCTGTGTACGGAGGTTCTCTCGGGAATGTGCACCAAAGCACAAAATCTGGGCTTGCTGACTGGAGTTAAAGTGGCACGAAACAGCCCTGTGATAAACCACCTACTTTTCGCCGACGACACTATGTTCTTCATGAGATCGGACGCCCAAAGCTGCGCGCAACTAGTGTCTCTCCTCAACAAATATGAGAAAGCGTCAGGCCAATGCATAAATGCCACTAAGTCCGCTATCACTTTCTCCTCCAAGACGTCTTCCCACACAAAGCTTCGAGTTAAGCGCCAACTAACAATATAGAAGGAGGGAGGTATCAGAAAGTATCTCGGGCTGCCCGAGCACTTTGGTAGAAGAAAGCGGGACATTTTTAACTCCATCTTAGATCGGATTAGACAAAGAGTTATCAGCTGGACCACAAGGTTCTTATCTGGTGCGGGAAAGCAAGTTCTCCTCCAATCGGTTCTCTCCGCTATACCCGCCTACGCTATGTCATGCTTCATGCTCCCAGCCTCCCTTTGTAAGCAAATACAATCTTTACTTACTCGTTTTTGGTGGGATGCTAACCCGGAAAAGAGAAAAATGTGTTGGGTAGCTTGGTCTAAGCTTACTCTCCCAAAAAACCTTGGAGGTCTTGGATTTAGAGATATTGAGTGTTTTAACCAGGCCCTTCTAGCAAAAATTGCTTGGCGCCTTGTGCAGGATCCGAATTCTCTCCTTGGCCAGACCCTGTTAAGAAAATATTGCCACTCTGATCCCTTCCTTAGGGCTTCAAGCTCGACCTCAGGCTCCCACGGATGGAGAGGGATTCTCTGGGGCCGTGACCTTCTCTTGACAGGTCTCGGATGGACAGTAGGCAATGGACCGTCTGTGAAAGTGTGGGAGGACCCGTGGCTGTCAAACCTCTCTCCGTCTATTCCAATGGGGCCTCCAACCCTCCACAACCGGAACATGCGAGTCCATGAACTCATTCTCCCACACTCAAAAGAATGGAACATTCAAGCTATCCGCCAACACTTGCCTCTCTATCAGGATCTCATCCTACAACTCATCCCTAGTTCCCTGAACAAGGAGGACGAGTTGGTATGGCTGTTTGAAAAATCAGGTTCTTACACTTCGAAGTCAGGCTACGCCCTCTCCAGAATCACTTCTTACCCCCACAACATTGATCCATTCCCCTGTAAAAAAACCATTTGGAACCTTAAGACTTCTCCAAAGCTAAGGTCCTTTCTTTGGAAGATCAAAAGTGCGGCGCTTCCAGTTGGCTCTGCTCTCCTAACAAGAGGCATACAAGTCGATCCTAGATGCAAACGATGTGGAGAGGTTGAGACTCCTATCCACCTACTCTTGACATGTACTTTCTCTGCCCGTGTATGGGATCTTATTCCGGCCCTGAACAAACCAGACCCTAGCTCCGACCTCTCCATCTCTGAGCTTCTACTCTGTTGCACTACAATGACCAACCTCCTACCTACCGGCCTGGCCTCCACTCCGGTCGCCCCCTGGGTTCTTTGGCATCTCTGGAAGAACAGGAACCAACTTGTCTTCGACAACAAGTCTTGGTCTGAAGCAGAGATAACTCTGAAAGTTTTGAAAGATGCTAGGTCCTAGGAAGAAGCCTCTCAAGCCCCTGTTAAGACTTGCTCTCCACGCAACCGGCCTCCTCTACCGCAGCAACCCTCTACTGGATATGCTTGCTTCACAGATGGAGCCTGGGACCCCAACTCAAGAAACAGTGGACAAGGCTGGGTCTTTCACGACCCCAATGGTGTCTCTGTTGAACACCGATCTTCAAACCGCTCCCATGTCGCTTCACCCCTGGTTGCTGAAGCCCTTGCGGTAAAGGCTGCTCTACTTGACGCAGTCGCTTACGGATTCTTTCGCTTGAATGTTTTCTCTGATTCGAAATCCCTCGTCAACCTTCTCAACTCGTCCTCTTCAACAATTGAGCTGCATAGCTTACTGTTTGATATTAGGGTTTTAAGTTGCACGTTCGAAGTTATCTCATTTGGTTTTATTCCACGTTTAAACAATGTTAAAGCAGACTCTCTTGCTAAATCTACTCTGTTTTCCCTTGTAAACCCTCCCCGTGGGGAGTAACTCTTTTTCTTAATGATAATCACTTGTTCGTTCAAAAAAAAAAGTGACGACCTTAGCGAAACCATCAAATCTGATGTTATTCAAAAGCTAGTGATTCTGTGAAAAAAAATAAAAATTTAATGAAAGGATTTAGATGCTAGGTCCTGGGAAGAAGCCTCTCAAGCCCCTGTTAAGACTTGCTCTCTACGCAACCGGCCTCCTCTACCGCAGCCACCATCTACTGGATATGCTTGCTTCACAGATGGAGCCTGGGACCCCAACTCAAGAAACAGTGGACAAGGCTGGGTCTTTCACGACCCCAATGGTGTCTCTGTTGAACACCGATCTTCAAACCGCTCCCATGTCGCTTCACCCCTGGTTGCTGAAGCCCTTGCGGTAAAGGCTGCTCTACTTGACGCAGTCGCTTACGGATTCTTTCGCTTGAATGTTTTCTCTGATTCGAAATCCCTCGTCAACCTTCTCAACTCGTCCTCTTCAACAATTGAGCTGCATAGCTTACTGTTTGATATTAGGGTTTTAAGTTGCACGTTCGAAGTTATCTCATTTGGTTTTATTCCACGTTTAAACAATGTTAAAGCAGACTCTCTTGCTAAATCTGCTCTGTTTTCCCTTCTCTTGCTAAATCTACTCTGTTTTCCCTTGTAAACCCTCCCCGTGGGGAGTAACTCTTTTTCTTAATGATAATCACTTGTTCGTTCAAAAAAAAAAGTGACGACCTTAGCGAAACCATCAAATCTGATGTTATTCAAAAGCTAGTGATTCTGTGAAAAAAAATAAAAATTTAATGAAAGGATTTTGTGAAACTTTTTGATCAGCTAAACGAAAGGTTCAAATGTTATTCTCAAACACTGTTTAAGCGACACTTCTTTGTTTTTACAAATCACAGTCTGTATTCGTCAAAAAGAATATGAACAAAAAAAAAAACACATAGTAGAGTACATTACTTGTATTAGTTCTAAAAGTACTCGAAGTCTACATAAGCCGTATCATCAGTAGGAGTCGCGGGACCAGCAGCACAAGCAACCTGAGCATCATGCTTAACCGAGTTATACTGATCACCACCTCCATATCCCTTACCCTTCCCTCTCGCAGCGGTCAACGGTCCCAAGTCAACAGGGTCAGGAATATGTGGCGGAGAGGCGCTACGCACCAGAGCCCAGTTCACACCTTCAAAGAAAGGATGCTGCTTTATCTCCGTAGCTCCCCTTGTGTAAGCGATTCTCCTATGAGGATCTTTAGCTAAAAGGCCACGGATAAGATCACGCGCTGCAGAGCTCACATGAGGAGTATCAGGAAACTTCAGTGGCTTGCCCACCACGTTTTGCAGCGTAGCTCTGTTGCCCTGACCTTTGAACGGTGTTGTCCCGTGCAAGAGCTCGTAGAGGAAGATCCCGAACGTCCACCAGTCAACAGCACTGCCGTGTCCCTCTCCACGTATGATCTCTGGAGCTAGGTACTCGTGTGTGCCCACAAAGGACATTGACCGCACGTCCGTTGGCTCTGCCATGAGCTCTGGCATGGAGAGGCCGCCCAGGCCGGAGTCTGATTTGGCTTTACGGGTTTTCTTGGAAGGGAGGAGGCGTGGGAGGAAGGCTGCGGGATGCATGCAGCCGTTGACGGCGAACTCTTCGTTGAGGATAGCGCTTCCTGTGCTGCAGACTGAGGAGGACTTGACGAGGGTGGGGTTAAAGGAGCAGCGGAGGGAGAGGTCAAAGTCAGAAAGCATTATGTGGCCTTCGTCTCGGACTAGGATGTTCTCTGGCTTCAAGTCTCTGTACACAACCCCCAACATGTGTAGATACTCTAGGGCTAGCAACACTTCAGAAGTGTAGAACCTGTCAAAGAAACTCATCAGAGAGAAAGATAATAAGTAAGCTCCAAACTCCAAACTAGTGTTGGGGTTTTTTTGGGTTAACGGTTGGGGTGGGTTGGGTTATTCGGGGGGTTTCAAGTTATTCGAGTTGAGGTGTTTAGGACCCGTTTAGGAACCGGACATTTTAGGATCAGATCGGTTTTGGGGTAACGGTGAGTTTAGGTCAGGTTTCTGTTTTTCTATAAAATTTGAAACAAAACTGATTTAGAAATGGTTCGGATTTGGTTTGGGTTTAAAGCCGAAAAACTGACAAAACTCCGAGTTAAACCCTGCGAGCACTTAAAGTTTTTTAATAAATTTTCTATTACAAACTATATTTTTTTAATATTTCAGATTAAAAATATATTAATTTTAACATTTAAAATTATTAATATTTTTATTACATTTCAGATTTGGGTAACCTCTGGTTTTTTTTGTTTGGTTTCAGTTTTCGAGTTAAAAATTATAAACCATTTTTTGTAAAATTCGGTTTGGTTTTGGTTTTTTTGGTTCCAGTTCGGTTTTGGAGTTTCGGATAATATGCCCCTTGGACTACTCCAAATAGATGGAGGAATGTTTTGTCTCACCTTGCAGCTTCTTCAGTGAAACGCCTGTTGGGCTGCTTCTGTCTGAGAGAATGGAGATTGCCTCCGCTGCAGAACTCCATGACCAAGCAGTAGAACTTCTCAGTCTCAAAGTAAGAATATAGCGTCGGCAAGAAAGGATGATCAAGCAGAGATAGGATCTCTCTTTCGGTCTGAGCCCTCAGCAACTTGTTTCTACTAGCCAACGAGGCCTTATCCATCACCTTCATGGCAAAAACCGCGTTGGTCCCTTGTAGGTCAGCGAGATAGACACTGCCTATGTCCCCATACCCTAGACGTTTAAGAAGCCTGAAGCTGTCTAGACCTATCTGAGGGCCTCTTGAAGTGACTGAGTTAATAGCCTCCCACCTCACGTCTCCTCCCGTGTGGGGCTTGAAGGGTGTAGCTGATGGGCCCATATCGCCATAACCATAATCTCCATTCTGTCTAGGGACTCTCTTTTTGTCTGGAGACTTTGTCTTGTGTTGGTGATGAGCTCTGGCGCTTGGGGATTGTGTTTCAGGTGTGGTTAAAGGAACAATCTTCTTGGGATCATAATAAAGATTTTTAAGAACATTTTTCTTGGCTCCCAAGCTATCACTCTCGTTGGTTCCTCTAGCTGAGGAAGGAGGTTCAGGAGATTTTGAGGGTTGATGTCTGACGAGAGGATCCATCTTCTTGGGATCGAAATGAGGGTTCCTGGGAACGTTGTCTCCTAGTTTAAGCGAAAATGAAGAGGCTTGTGTGTTGCTTGGTCTAGGCGACTTAGGTTTTACGGTCGGATCTATATCATTAGAGTTAGCTGTTGTGTTCTTATTGGAAGCTAAGTCCATGTCTCCAGGCTTGTGATGATTCTTTTGGCTTATAAAGTAGCTCTATCACCTGCGGAATCAATGACATTCAAATTAAGATGCTTATTCAAAAGACACACAAAAAAAATGTGTTGGTACGCTTACTTGATGATTTAAGAGACAAGTTGAGGAGAAATCAAACCATGTCAAACTGAAGAAACCAACGACCAACATACAAATAAAGAGAGATTGTAATGCGTCACATAAACAGATATAATAATACAGAAAAATGTTTCGAGAAATCAAGAATGCAGACCATGTTTAAATTTCCGTGGCATAAGTGTAGTTCAGAGGATACGAATCACAAAATCATCTAAAACAAAACCGTTGTTATAATAATATGTTCCAACATTCCAATCAAAAAGAAAACATGAAAGAAGGGGAGCTTTAATTGGCTTGTCTTTTGTAAAACATTTGTTTATCCTCTTAATAGTATCTCCACCTGGTAAAGCAGAGAGAGAGGAAGAGACATGAGGAGATGCAAAAGAGATGGAGCGAGTGAAATGTTCTTAGCCTCTCATCTCATTAATGCATGTCTTTTGCCATCAATTTCTCTCTCTAATCTCTCTCTTGACTAAATTAGCAGTTTAATTGGTCCATTGAGAGAGACATCTTCTTATTTTTTACAAAAATATGGTGCGACAGAGACATATCTTATCAATAAATAGTTACAAAAAATGAATTCAAGAATGTCTAATGGTAAAGGTCACCTGGTCATTAAACATTCTCCTCATCTTCTGCTTCATATCTATACGTATGGTCTCTTGGTCTCTCTCCCTGACCAACAGAGAAAATAAAAATTTCGGACAGCAACCTGCCTCAGTGGATATTCATTCTTCTGGACGGCGTCCAAGACGCAGTTGCAACTGTCGTAGAAAAAGAAGTAGGACTGGGCGTTCGGGTACCCGTTGGCATTTGGATCGGGGTTTTCGGGTTTTCGGATTTTCGGGTTTACGCTTCTAGGTCTCATACTAAAATTTTATTAGTACGGGTCAGGTTCGGATAATAACACTTCGGGTTCGGTTCAAAATTGTATTGCATCATAAAACCCATAAAGTAATCATATATCGTACGGATTCGGGTTATATCGGTTCGGTTCAGATATAACCAAAGTAAAAAACAAAATTTAAAACATAAAGAAAAACATCTAAATTAAATAAAAATTAATCTATCACATATAAAATTGATAAAATAGCAATAAAATGTTAAATCAAGCATGAAAACAAACATCATTTGTAAACAATATGTATTGCCTTAAAGAAAGTAGACTTTTTATTTCAATGATCAAATTATAAAATACTTATTTATAACTAATTGTGTACTTAAAGCATTTATTAGAATTTTAATATTTATTATTATATATAATATTACCACAAATATTGAATTTAATAATTGGAATACTTATATATATTTCAAAATATTTATATTGACTATTAATTTTGGATTTTTCGGGTTACCCGTTCGGGTTCGGTTAATAACACTTCGGGTTCGGATATTTTTTGTACCACCCTACAAAACCCATTCGGGTATTTTAACGTTTCGGGTCGGATAACGGGTCGGGTTTTTTGGTTCGGGTTTGGTTCGGATTTCGGGTTCCGGATTTTATGCCCAGGCCTAAAAAGAAGCATGAGTTCCGTTTAAGAAGTTGCGGGAAAAGAAACTGACCGGAGAATTTAGAAACATGTTGTCGTATTTGGGTTTACCCGTTTTAATTGATGAAGTTGACATGTCTATCAATCCTTTATGGGCTTATTTAGTAAAGCCCATTTTAGGTTTTAATCAACAGAAGCCCATAACGAATTTTAGGTCGGTTCTAACATTGCTGGCGAATTTTTAAGCTATGTGAATACTTTGTTTTTGTTTTTCAACTTATCAAGTCAAATAGAAAGATAAAGATTATACCATTATGTAAGCAAAATTGCACTAACATTTAAAAAAACACTTGAAAATCTAGTTGACATATGAAACTGATCAAGTGGACCGTTGTCCAAGTTAGATGATGAGTAGAAGGAATATAAATATGAATTGTGTGTTGTGATTTGTGAATATTGGTCAAAGAGATAAACACACTCACAACCAACAAATATAAGATAGATGATCGTTGACGTTTAAGCTATTGGCTACAATACTTTCTCATTATGATATTCTTTTATTGTTAAAATAAAACTCTTGTTAATCTTATCACTGAATTGAAATAAATAATCTTTTCTGATAGACACGTAATTGCACTAACGTTTAAAAATAATCAAATAAATTTGAAAATTTAATGAAACATGCAGTGGGACAAAGAAAACTGATCAAGTTTAGTGGACTAATTTCTAAAATAGATGATGATTTGAAGGAATAGAAATAAGTTGTGTCTGTGAATAGCAGCATACAAACAAAAAGATAAATACAAAAAAAGTCCCTAATAAGATATATGATCCGGAAAATAAGCAAATGGCGGGGAATGGATGATGTCATGATACCACTACACACCTCCTCTTTCCTTGTACCATACGTTTGTATAAATATGTGGCATTCTAAGTTCTAATAATCAAGTACTTGTTATCTTTCTTTTTTCTTGTAACTGAAGTACTTGTTATCTTTATGTCATACGAATGCTAGAACATGACGTTTCTTTCTTAGAGTTTTATAGAATTAAGCTGGTTTTGTAAACAAGCCACAAAAAAAAAAAAAAATTAGTAATATATGTTGACGCGGTGACAATTGACTGTTTCCACAATAACTCGCAACGTGGAATTAAGAGCTGGTCATAGGTGCGAGCAACGATGTTATGGGTAGACCGTTCCGCGATTTGTGGACCAAATTAGTATTGGATCTAAAAACACAAAGCATGCATGCATGAATGAAGGGTCATACTAGATTAGGTTTTCGTTCGATACAAATCGCATCAAAACCGTTTCGCCCATTGCACATCTTTAGGTGTGGGTCGTTCTAGATGGGATCGAAACTATAAGCTCGAGTGACAAACGAAGTGATCAGATATCCATTTGTTTATACTCTTCGCTCATTTTCACGTTTATCATATCAAAAACCTCCATAAATGGTAATTAATGACTACTGAACAAACAAGTATCGCCATGTGGCTACTTGCTTGTAATTATTAAGGTAAGTCGTTTTTTTCAAAATACTTGCGGCGGAGAATCAACACTGGCCAGCTTCCCTGGCTTTATCATTAGCTTCTCAATGCATTTGGTCGTCTCAAGTAATAGTATTAAAATCAGTTTGCTAGATTTTCTTTTGATATATATATAGACTACCTTTGTGTTAAAAAAAGTCATATAGACGTCCGTTTCGTAACAGTACCCTAAGAGCATGATTAACCCGGACTGTCGAGTTATTATGTCACAAAGGCCGGAGAGAACCTCTCTGCCCATTAATTTATCAACGCTGTCGAGTTATTATTATGACACAAATGATCAGGTCCGTCCCCTGCCATAAGGCAAGTAAAACATATGCTTTAGGCCATAATATATAGAAGAAAAATTAAGGCCACATATCACCAAATATTAACTACTTAACTAGGTCAAATGATTAACAAGTTTAAATTGAGTTAGGATACCATAGTTCGATCCTCTTTTTGTCCAATATAATTTTTATTTTAACCATTTGATTACTTTTTACACTTTTGTACTGGTTTGGTGTTAGTGTATTACTATATATTGTTGGTATTTATATAATAGGCCACACAAATTTTTTTGTGCTTTAGGCCACCCCAAATTATGGGACGACACTGCAAATGATATATAAAAGAAGAAGAATTGAGTTGAATGGTGTCGCCATACAGTACTCTAAGAGCATGATTAATCCGGGTTCTTAATTTAGGATTCTTAACTCATGATTTGACATTTTGTTTTTACACTTTTCGGCTAACATACGGTTCTTATATCTCTTATTTAAGTGACGGTTCTTAGCTTTTCTTAGTTAAAAGCTAAGAAACAGTTCTTAGCTTCACTCTAAGAGTTCGGGTTAATCATGGTCTAAATGCACTAAGAGCATGATTAATAGAGGGTTATTAGGGTGGGATTCTTAGCGGAATATAAGAAACCGTCACTTAACTTTTAACTAAAAAATCTAAGAATATGCTCTTAAATATTTAAGCTTCTTAGTTTTTTAATTAAAAGTTAAGAGACGGTTTCTTATATTCCGCTAAGAACTTCATCCTAAGAGCATGATTATTGGAGGATTCTTAGGGTGAGGTTCTTAGTGGAATATAAGAACCTGTTTCTTAACTTTTAACTAAAAAAGCTAAGAACTGGTTCTTAAATAAGAGTTTTAAGAGACGGTTCTTAACTTTTTTAGTTAAAAGTTAAGAGACGGATTCTTATATTCCGCTAGGAACCCCACTCTAAGAACCCCCCAATAATCATGCTCTAAGAGCATCATTATCCCAAATACCCAATTAGAGTCTCTTATTTATTGTTTAATATTTTTAAGCAATAAATATGTGTTAAAAGACTCCGTTAAGAGACCCGATCATTTATGTCCTCCATTGCAAGTCCCTTATTTAAAAGTTCTTAAAAAAATTAAAATGAATTAGAGGAAGGTGAACATTGCCACAAAAAAAAAAAAAAATGCCAAAAAGCTAGAGTCTTTGCTTATGACAACTCAAACATCAACCAAATGACTAGTATAGAGATGAAACCAAATCATGGTGGAACTTGGAAGGTTTATGACAAGTCTGAGTTGCTCCAAAGAAGCTTTTGATGAGATAAACAAAAAAATTGCAATGCCAATGAACTTCCAGGAACAACTAGTATATTCTTTGCTTTGTTCATCCCAAACTACTAAAGCCTTGCATGTTACAAGCCAGCCGAAAAACAAATAACAAAATATATTGCAACGTAGATACTAGTATTACAGAAGCAAAAGAACTCAGAAATAGTTTGTGGTGTTCTAGAGTTACCAAGCTTTGCGGAGTTGTTTCCCATCCAAGACAATGATTCAACTCCTTTCACAAACGCTCCTTCGAAGTTCACTGTAGGAAGAGGATCATCGAACGCTGCTAGTAGCGCCCATATGGAGCTAAGATCAAAATTCTAAACAAAAAAAATAGGATTGTATCAGAAGAAGTCACATGGTGTTTATTAGAAGATATTGTCTACCTTCATCTGTTTAGCAACGAGGGGCAAGCCTGATGCAGACAGCAAACGGTTCGCACATTTACCTGAACACAAGGTGGAACCATTTTGAGCTACAGAGAGAGAGAGGAATCAATACAGTTTCTTACCATTGTGAGCAATGATAATGACATCAAACTGACCACGAGATGTTCCGTTCTTACCATTGTGAGCAATGACAATCGACTCTGCAACAGAACCAACAAGTATTTAGTTACTTCACCTCATAAAAAAAACAACAAAAAGACTCTTTTTATTTTGTTGCAACAACAACCTAACAACCTCTAATAGCAATGAATCAGCGAGAGATCGCATGCCGTGAACAGCAATGTATCTTGGAGGCCATGAAGGAGGAAACTGCGAGAAATTGCCTCCAACTTCAAGCTCTCCCACAACACCTTTCCACTCTCGAACAAGTCCTTTCTCTAACCATCCATCGACGTACTGGATAAGACGAGAATCATCTGCAATGAAGAACTGAGCAGCGTGATCGAACACCAGTCCTTTCAATATCTGCAGCAATAAGATTACAAACAAACATACAATTAAAAAAACTACCCTTTTGAGAGTGAAAAGATACAAATTAAGGATTGGTAAGAACCTCGTAAGCAATGGCGATTTTGACTAAGAAAGAAGAATCAATAATCGCATGATCTCTTTATATCTGATGCGTTTGCATCTTGAGATTAAAATCAAAATCTGAATTGGAAAAAAAGATGGGAAAAGATGAACCCTAATCAATGCCCAGCACCACCGCTCCGTTGCCGGCGGCACCATCTCTCTCTCTCGCTGCGAATCGGGAGAAATTGAAGAAGAGCGAAGTCGGGGAAGAAGAGATCAGAGTCGCAAACGATGGGACACGTGTTCATAAGATCCGTCTCTTGTAGTCCCCAAATAAGAGAAGTGTTTTCATATATAAACTAATTTTCTTTTATTTTAATTCCTAAATAACATAATAACTCCACTATAAAAGATGCTCTAAGATTCCCTGTTAATCATGCTCTAAGGTACATACAAAATATATCGAACATACTGCTATTTGAATTAAAGTGCAATTATATTCGTAATAAAATAGGGGCTATGTAGGCCATTATAAGCAGCCTATATCGTGAATTAAGATATTGAAAGCAGCAGTGTTTGTGTTCAAAACAGAAAAAAAAAGCTGCAGTGCACGGCCGTGCATGAAGTCCTTAGGGTTGTTTTTTATTTGGTAAAAAGTCCTCAGGGTTTTTATAAATTATTTTTCTTGTCGTCACATTAAGATTGTTGCAATTTTATATATTTTGGGAAAATTCCTTAAATATACACGGATTAATTTTCATTTGCTAATAAAATACACAAACTATTTTGGATTTCCGTTTAATACACAAACTAATTTTCGTTGCCTCTTAAATACACAAACTTTTGAAATTCGCAGATTTTATACATCGTTTTAGACGGCGTTAACTATATTTAACGAAAATGATGACGTTAGTGTTTAATTAGCACGTGTTTAAATTTAAAAACAATTTCTTAAAAATACACAAACTATTTTTCATTTGCTAAATAAAATACACAAACTATTTTTGGATCTCCGTTTAATACATAAACTAATTTTTGTTTTCCATTAAATCTACAAACTTTTGAAATTTTCAGATTTTACACATCGATTTAGACGATGTCAACTATGTTTAACAGAAGTGAAAACGATGTTTTAATTAAACAAGTGGTCTAACTATGAAAAGCACGCTCACTCTCGGCCAATTAAAATTAATTTGAGTTAATTTCAATTCGAGTTTGACACTCTAATATGTTCCAACCTCTTTTATTCTTCAAACTATGTTCTTCTTCTTCTTCTTCTTCTTTACTTAGATTTCCCTTTATATCGATTCGAAGTGGAGTCGATTTCCATGTCGTGAAAAAGGACAAAGAAAAATACGTAATTTTAAACGAGTTTCTGATTTTGGAATTAGTTTAGTGTTATGCATTTCTAATTCTTGTTTTTCGCTTTGCTAGTAGTGATAATGATTCAAAGTTAATTTACACTATGATAAATAAGTTTAGTGTTATGAATTAGGTTCTACATATGTTCTTTATACTATGATCAAAAAATTTGAAATTTAATCAAAAAAAATATTTACACTATGGAAGCGTAATGGAGAAGAAATCTAACAATATAATCTATAGGAGGATTTTTAAGGAACTTTTTCTTTACAGTTTAACTACATGCTCAATTAAACACTAACATTATCTTCACTTCTGCTAAACATAGTTGACATCGTCTAAATCAATATGTAAAATCTAAAAAAATTAAAAGTTTGTATATTTAATAAAAAACAAAATTAGTTTGTGTATTAAACGGGAATCCAAAATAGTTCGTGTATTTTATTAGCAAATGAAAAATATTTTGTGTATTTTTAAGAAATTTTATTTTCACAATTTAAACATGTGTTAATTAAACACTAACGCCGTCATCACTTCTGTTAAATAAAGTTAACGCCGTCTAAAATGATGTGTAAAATCAGCGAATTGCAAAATTTTGTGTATTTAATAGACAAAAAAAAATAGTTCGTGTATTAAACGGGAATCCAAAATAGTTCGTGTACTTTATTAGAAAATAAAAATTAGATGTATTTTTAAGAAATTTTCTAGGTGCATGCAAACTAGCAGTTTGAATTAATCTCGCTTCTCCCACTTGTTTTTTGGGTTTGAATGCAGTGCAATATAAATGTAGTACAAATGCAGGAAAAAATAATATGCAGATTGATCTGTACTTTATCTCGGGTCACCATTAAAAGTGCAGAAGAAATTATTATATTAAAAAATAATATGCAGATTGACAAAAAACTGATCTGCATGTAGGAATGTCAAACAGGTTGATCCGTCCCATCTCGTCTCGTACCGCAGCGGGTTCGTCTTCGAGCAGGTCATGACGAGTCAGGTCCGCGCGGGCTGTGGTCCTCAAAATGCTGACCAAACCCGTACCGCAAAACATGTAGGTCTTTGCCGATCGGTCCGCGGGACATATAGTTACAAACGGACATATGGCTCCTGAACGCTTCAAGACATGATTCAGGACGCTTTATCAGTTTCATGACGCATCAGTAAGTGAGTTTAGTCGAAGATTGAACTGGATAAGGCAATACACTTGTTAGTTGAAGATTTTAATTGGATCAAAACACTAGTTTATTTACTTTTGTTAGATTCTAAACATTTTAAAAATAAATAATACTTTAGTTTCTGAATCCAAATATTATAACTCATAAGTTCATAACAAATGCTTTAGTTTTCTGAATCCAAAATTAAATAAAACCAATACCAAATCAAAGATGCTAATCCCAAAAATAAATAAAAAAAAAACACCAATCACACTTCTTGTTCTTCATCTTTATCACCAACAAGCGACAAAAAGATGGAGATTTATCTTCTTCACCATCAACTTCATCTTCTGCGAATAAGAATAATAGAAGTCAGTTAAAGATATATTGAAACCTAAAACTCCAAAATGTATAATAATGTGAACAAATACATATAGGCAAAACTACGAAGAACCCATTGCGGGAACTATATCTTCTTCTTCGGTGGAAAGTGAGTTTTCAAATTTCTTATGATGACTCGAAGACTCGAAGAAGCTTCACCGGTGCAGATCGAAGGCGCTTGGGAGACCGAAAGCATCATCGATCCTGAAACCACCGTCACCAGAGCTACATAACGTCGAATCACCTTCTCTCTCTCTCTCTCTCTCTCTCTAAGAATTAGGTGAAAGAAGAAATGAGGACTTGGGGTTGCGGGTCTTCAAAATCCCGCAGGTTAACCTGTAGTCCATCCCGCTTTCGTTACGTCCCGCTTTCGACCCGTCCCGCTTTGAACCTGTCCCGCTTTTGACCCGTCCCGCGAGGCCCGCAATTTTGCGGGCTTACCACATGGAGGTCCAATCCCGTCCCGCAGCAAGCTTTTACAGGTCAGGCCCGCGGTCCAGATCCTTGATTGACATCCCTATCTGCATGTAATAGGGAAAAGTGGGCTGGTCGAATACAGGAGCCCAATGAAAGGTTTTCTTTGATTTTTTTTTAAACAACTACATTTTCTCCTTTACTTATCAATATTTCATATTACTTTATTTCTTTCCTTCACAAATTACAATTCCTCTTTAAGTGAAAGTCTTTTTCTTTATAACAAATTTAAGATGAATTTTCTTATGCAAATATTTAAAATGATATATTTATATATATATATTAAATATTATTAAATTTGATAAACACTTGTATATATATAATTTACATATTCAAAAATAAGGGTGGGCATAAATCGGATATCTGAGTTTTTAGAAATATTCGTTATATGATCCGTTTCTTCAAAATAATCAATTATTTGTTCGGATTTGATCTGTACCCATCATGATATTCTATGTCCCGGATATCCTATTAGATCCGTAAAAATAAATAAAAATTGGAAAATAAATAAAAATTTTAAAATAATATAAAATAATAATATTTTATTATAAAATAAAAATTTATTTACTTTTTAAAATTCTAATGAATAATTAACCATTTAGTAAATAAAATACTGTAAAACTTATATAAAATATAATATTTATATAACTTATATATAATTCCTTAAATATATGTATATATATGCATATAACGGATCGGACAACATATCCGTTCTTAAAAATATTAATATTTGTGATTTACTTTGTTTCTTACGGATATCTTTACTTTTTGGTTTGAATCAAAATGTATAATGAATCGAATCAAAATTTACACATATTTTGTCCAGCCCTGTTCAAAAATTATATAATTTTTCTGTAGAATGATTTTATGCACACTATTTTTCTAATATTAAAAAAAAACAAAATCAGAGTACATCCAATAAAAAAATTTAAAATCAAGGTACATTGTTATTTGTTTTTAAATAAATTATGAAAACTTTAATTTATTAGAAATAAGTTAAAATTAATATTCAGTAATACACAATAAAAATTAACATGTTCTGTACAAGTAGATAATCATTTGTATTTTTATTTTAGATATTTAGCTTACACAATTATTTTTAACATTTAGTCAAATATGCTAATTCGTAAATTAGTTTAACCAGTTAGAACTGCATTTGTTCTGCATGATCTGCGTGATCTGCATTTGTTCTGCTTGATCTGCATTTTATGTTTGATATGCATATTTTTGATTTGCATACCATTTGAAGCCTTTGTCATTCGTTACATATTTTCCGAAGCAGTTAGGATATTCTACTACCTATGTAGCTCTGTTGCTTTCACAATCACAATCTCAATTTATAAGTTCGGTGATACCATTGATTAATGAATATCATAAGAAACAAGTTTCAGTGTTGGTTTAATAAACGCATGCATATACGACATATACGAAGTCACAAATATCAAATAGCATATAAACTGAGACAATAGATTGTAGTACTGTGGCTTGGATTGGAGTTCAACGCATCACAGTGTACACGCATCTCTCTGGATTTGGATAATCCAACTTATGTTTTGTGTCTATCTTCTAATTATGCAGTTTTTGTTAGTATTAAATTTGAACCTATGAATATGATAAAATCTATATGAATTCTTGAGGAATCCAAGGATTCAACAGCCAACCTGTGACAATAAGACAGCTGCAAATCTTCCTCTTTCCCTTGTGACAGAGAGAAGAAATCCGCAAGTCAAATTAGCACAAATGATTTGTTCTCTTAAAATCTAATCTATTAAAACTGAATTACACTTGATACTTGACCCTAATTTTTCCTAAATAATTACCACTAATGCCAGTGACATTTAATCTACACCTATTATTTAGGAACAATATGTGTACCATGTTAATTAGCCTAACATAGCATTTAGTTATTAAAGACAACGTTGATTGAAAGCAGATATTCTCATTTATAGTATTTATTTTTGAAAGTGAATCTTTGTTTAACACGTAACAAGCTATCTCACGTATATACCAAAATAATCGATATTTTGACTATTTCACATTATGAAACCATCTATATCACTTTTTTCATTTATATCACTTACGTAGACCTGTTTATAGTTAAAGTGGTTTAATCCGGTTTAATTTAATATTTATCAATTTTGTTCTAATATCAAACCAATTTTATATATGCAAAATGTATATCATACATAGTATACATTATAACTTTGTAAGACTTTTTGAATTCGGTCTACAACAGTTTTATAGTTTGTGAGTCTTCTTTGTGGAAATAAGTTATTATATGTTAGGAGATTAAATTAGGTAAACAAATATCAAGGATTGGTTTGATACCAGATTGCAAAAAATACACACACAATTTATAGACATTTGTGTGGTTATAAAGATATTATTAATATATGTTATTTAATTAGTTTGAGTCTTAAATTCTGGCTAGATTTTACTGTTGGTTTTTTATAAAAGATAGATATATACGGTTTTGGTAACAACGATTTGGATATTATGTTATTATTTCTCATCAAAAAATTCGGTATTAATTACATTCCATATTTAAGTATGTGCTACTAACAGTTAGAATATTTATAGGATATCTGGAATATTATTTATAAAATTAGTTACCATCCATATAGGGAAAATTTTAAAAATAAAATCAGCTGGTAATAAAATAAAAATATTATTTATAAAATTAGTTACCATCCATATAAAATTATTTATAAAAATAAAATCAGCTGGTAATAAAATAAAAATATTATTTATAAAATTAGTTACCATCCATATAAAATTATTTATAAAAATAAAATCAGCTGGTGCATAAATATAATAATTGTTGTTTTTATATATAAAAATGGTTACTGTAATTAAATATTTTTAATTGATGAATATGTTATATAAAATATTATTTTATCGGTTTTACATCCAACCGCAATATGAGAAACCAAAAAAAATATAGACAATTAAAAACCATCGATCTGTCATAAATATTATATATTACAAATCGAATAAACATCCATACAGACGCATGTTTGTGCAACCATTACATATTTATGTTGTAAAAAAATTAATACATCTATTTAAAACAAACACCCGTGCGGGTGCACGGGTCAAGCTCTAGTAATCTATTAAAACATGAATACATTTTGTACTTAACCCTGAGTTTTTCTGAATAATTACCATGGAATGCCATTGAGTGAATATTTTCATTTTTTTTAATCAACTAAAATCAGAATAAAACCAAACCGTTAAGTACAAACTTATTGCACACATTAATTTCGTGGAGGCTAATAACTATATCGCAGATGATACAATTAGCGTTACCCCCTCTATATTTTTTTTTGTGATTAACGTCTATTGTAACACTAGATATTATAAACGTTATTTTGATATATTTAGGAAAATATCATGAAAATAAAACGACAGCATGGGAAAGGTGGATAAAATATTGAGAATGAGATACCAATGTTTTTATGGGTAAAAACTAAATATCAATTCACAGTAATATTAACATTACTGATGAACACTGCCTTGATCAGCAAGGAAATCTACATGTTCCAAGTGATTGTGCTTTCAAGCTCTATTTTTAATAGGGTTTTTGATTGTCTTGATAAAAACCCAGCTACCACCTTTATGGGTTCTTTAGAACCACAAATCACAAACACACAAAAAATCCAAGAATCAAAACGAAATGCAAGCTAGGTATGTGTTTTTTTAATGTCAAAATACTGAAAATGGTTTTTTCAACTTTATGAAGAAACTTTTCATTAATATGGTATGTTAATTTAATCAAATTATTACTAGGTGAGGATTTGATATCAAATCAATCTTTCAACACTCCAGAACAGAGGAATTGTCTCACAGCCTTAATCATGTAAGTTCATTCTAATCTTAAATGTTATTATTTTAAATAATCAGATACCATAAGCAAAACCCACAGGTATGTACCTAATATCTTTGGTTTTATTTCCATATCAACAGCTCGTGATTTTAACAGTTTTTGAGTATATTCGACTCAAAACAAAAACTCAAAGAGACCAAGAAAGAATCCACCTATTATTCTAAATGATATAACGACCATACAGAATTTGTAGCAACTTCCAATGAAGCAAACATTAGCAACACATTAAATGATCTAACCGAGGATCAAGCCAGTGAAGATGCTGGAGTAGAACTGAATGCTTACAATATGGATTATATATGGAGGTTGTATTTTTTACGGTTTGCGAGATCTTTAGTTTTCGAACATCCTGAGAGGTTACTAATATTGTTATCATTGTAAGAATAAAACAACACTAGAGTTCGACTGTACTTCTCTGGACAATTCAGATTCTGAAACTGAGCAAGATGACTTTGCTGTTTCAGTTGTACCAGAAACAGATCCTTATCAACCTGAAGAATTATTCAATATCTTGAAAGGTATTCGAAAGCAAGCTGTCAAGTCCAAATCTACTAATAAAAGCTTTACCAAAAGAAAATGGTAAGCCTCTATTTAAAGTGAACATCAAACCAAATACTTCCTACGTGAAGACTGATCTATTTTAATACTGTAATGTTTTAACATTCATATTCATCAAATTATTTCGAATCTAACCTGCTTCATCTTTACTCTTATAGGTGTTCAATTTCAATATTAGGACATGAGTACAATATAAAATTAACAATGAAACAAAAAAACAAAATAATTAATAATTTATCCGTGTATTATTAATCATTTATCCGTGTTAAAAATACATTCAATATGAAACAACAGTCTAAAAATAGTATTACATAAAAATTAAAACAATAGTTAATTACAGTAATAATCCAACACTAATCTAGCAATATTTATCTATAACAAACACAATTAGATAATAAGCAAGAATTACAAACATACATCCGCGCGGACGCACAGATCAAGCTCTAGTTATGTATTAAGTATCTAAAATTCTAACTTTAGTTATGAATAATCTCCATATATCTAATTGGACTATATGGAGATTATTCATAACTAAAGTTAGAATATTGATTATCTAATATTCTAACTAAAGTTAGATTATTCAAAGTTAATTACATTTAGTGTTGATTTTTATTTTTGGTAAACATTTTAAAATATGGTAATAACTCATACATTATCATTAAAATAAATATATTCAAATATGTCATTGCAAATTTTGAAATATTATTTAGTTTTATTTTTTATAATTATATATTTTTATTACTAAAATTTTCAAAATTTTCTAGAATTTTTTTAAAATTATAAATTTTTAATCGTAATATCGAGTTTCTTTTAAAGTCTAGAGCTTAATACATAATCTAGTTAGATTATTCATAATCCCCATAACTTTAGTTATTAAGTATCTAATATTCTAACTTTAGTTATGTATTAACTTTAGTTATGTATTATGTAATATTCTAACTAAATTATGTATTAAGCTCTAGACTTTAAAAGAAACTAACAATATTACGATTAAAATTTATAATTTAAAAAAATTGTAGAAAATTTTGAAAATTTTTATAATAAAAATATATAATTATAAAAAATAAAACTAAATAATATTTCGAAATTTGCAATGCCATATTTGAATATATTTATTTTAATGATAATGTATGAGTTACTACCATATTTTAAAATGTTTACCAAAAATAAAAATCAACACTAAATGTAATGTATGAGTTATTACTATATTCTAAAAGATTTACAGAAAAATATAAATCAATATTAAATGTAATTGTCCATATCATATTTTACTTACGGACAATTTTTCAACCAATCAACAAGCTCCTTCAACTTCTTTTTGTCAATTGGTGCAAAAGAATTATAGACTGGATAAAGCTTTTTGTTTGGAATGATCACTTTGGCCGTGCTGTTTGCCGTATAAGGAGATTGCTGTGAGGCAGCAAGTTTCCTTGTTCGATCACTCTTTGCACGGCAAAGTGCCAAAGCAGCATCCATCTTTTCCAGATATCTAGCATCCTCCTTCTGTAAATTCGAAAGAGTGGATTGATTTTTGTCCAACAGAAGAAGGCTCGGTTTTGGAGCTTTATCTTTCGAGGAACTAGCATCTGCGGGCACATCTGGACCTTTATCCTCCGACAAGCTCTTCCTTCCCGCGTTCGTCCCATTAACACTTTCACTCTATAAATGTTATAAATCAGTTTATAAATGTTATAAATCATTTTTGAGTTCCTTATACTCATTCTGCATAGCATTCTGCACAGCTTCCACCCTTTCCGACAGATACTTGATCTCCTTAAGGCACGTCCCAAACCCTTCCCTCATGGCATCAACTATGTCCTTGAACATGGTTTTAATATCCTATTTGGTTAACCCACCAACATTCGTATGAACCTCTTCACTAGCCTCTGCAACTGCCTCTTCACTAGCCACTGAAACTGCCTCTTCACTAGCCTTTTTACGAGCTTTCTTCCGAGGTCTTGGACTGTCTTCCTTCACTACCTTTTTGTTCGCTGGACTCACAACCGCCGGCTTTGTATTGACCCAAGTACCGGTGACTTCCCAGCAATCCATGGTCCACTTCCACGGTTTCTTCACAAACATGAGTTTAATTATGTTCTCCGCAGGTGTGTCCTCAACATCAAACTTCCATTTTGGAAACATTTCACCAATGTCCTTCTGAACAAAGTTGATCACCCTAGCCTGCAGTAAATAGAAGATATGAACTTAGATATTTGACGGATTAAGAAAGATGGAAAGAAAAGTCTTCGCAGACGACTTATAATTAAGTCATTTGGAAAGTCTTCCAGCTGGACGACTTAGTAGACGACTTATAATTAAGTCGTCTGGAAAGTCTTCTAGCTAGAAGACTTAGTAGAAGTCTTATAATTAAGTAGTCTGGATAGTCTTCCCATACGACTTAATTTAAGTCTTCTACTAAGTCATCCAGCTAGAAGACTTTCCAGACGACTTAATTATAAGTCTTCTACTAAGTCGTCCAGTTGGAAGACTTATGAGACGACTTAATTATAAATTTTATGTGAAGTCATCCAGATTGAAGTAAATACCTGACTGAGGATAGCCTCTTTAAATTGTATGCGTCCTTTGCGACCCTTGTAAGCCAGTATCGGTGGAGACGGACTGTTTGGGAGAGGATTACCATAATTAGCACTCAATTCCGGCAGAGCTGTGTACACCCAGATCTGGAGAGCTTGCACAAACCCATTAATAGTGTAACAACCCTAAATATCTCTGCCCTTCACAGAGTCCATCAGCACCTTAAACGCGACTCTCCCCCATGGATAATTCTCAAACCGTTCTAGCTCCATCACTAGCCTTGCCAGACTAATCTGTGTAGGGGTTGAATACTTTCTCCCTTCAATGTATCCAGTGAAGATGGCAAGGTACGCGAGCCGCTTGCGATCATCCCGAGACCACCCTTCGCATCTTTCAAATGCTGCTATTATCTCCTGAGTATATGGCCCAGCTTCGACATGAACTCCCAACATCTCCCAGAAAGAAGTCAACTCCTTTGTAACAACATAGTGAGGTCTCTCAAGGTCCACGATGTACTCGCAGTTTACACCAGTGAGGTTTTCAAACTCTAATAGTGAAAACCTCACAGGTTCTGGACCAACGAGACTCCGCAGCTCATACTTCTTCTTTATGTCCAGCTGGAAACCGAGCATTTAGTGAACCAGCCTTGAAGCCCAATCAAATCCAGCTCTTAAAACTTGATGAAAACTCCCAACTTCGACTCCTTCAGCTCTTCATATTCGTCATCATGAAGAGCTTTCTTTAAAGCAGTATGCAACGTCCAACAAATATGATACGAAATGCTATGCACTGCGGGGGTCTCTTCCATTAATGCATGTATCCTACGGGGGAGTTCTGGTATATCCTTTTTTTTTCCTGCAAAACAATCAAAGACAACCATCTCAAAACAATCAAAGACTTATAATTAAGTCAACCATCTCAAAACAGTCAAAGACTTATAATTAAGTCGTCTTGCAAGTTTTCCAGTTGAAAGACTTATAATTAAGTCATCTATAAGTCTTCCAAGACTTCTAGTAGAACATTTTAAAGCCGACCTGAAAATTCGAAGAAGATATAGTCGTCTTCGACATAGCGGTTATATATCTGCAAAAATAGACGTGAAAAAAAACGAGGGTATAAATTGATAGAGACAACGTTTTATGTTCATCTTTTCCTCAATCAATCACTCGACAGTAAGAGATATAACTTACCGGCGCCGGAGGTCAACAAGACGCCTCTGAGAGAATGCGCGCTAGGGTTTCCTCTCAGATCTTATATAGAGGAAGCGGCTGTGAGACGGTGGTGATAATGGCGGAGAGATAACCGGCGGTGAGAACGATGGATTAGATGAGAACGATGGATTAGAGAGAATCGACGGAAATCGCCTTCGAAATCGTCTTTGAGAGAAACGGCGTTAGAGTTTTCTGAATTTCGCGAAACAGTGAATAAAAAAAAACACCTTATATATGTCCGGTAAATAATCCGGTTAGGTTTAAAAGTATATTGAAAAATTAAAGATTCGGTCTGGTTTGGACGACTTACTAGTCGTCTGTTGAATATTGTACATCAGAGTCTCATACCCTAAATTTAACCCCTAAACTAAATTGACTAAATTAACTAGCTAACCACGTTATAAAGCCGTAGTTATACTTAAATAGTGTTTACTATACACAGAATTAAAACACTTAGGTAAATTTTAAAGTTTTCAAAAAAAACATTTATGCATTCCAAAATCTAACCCTAAGAACACATATAATACTACAACATATGTTGGCAAAACCTAAACCAAAATATATCATGACTCACCACTTTCACTCATCTATGTTGAAAATAATTAACTTTTGTTATATCTTAATTTATATCTTTTAAAACATATGTTAATTACATGATTTCAATTTTTCACTTATCAAAATATTTTTTACAAAAATTTTAAATTATTTCTAAGTAGAACTAGTCCAGACGACTTTCCAGTAAGTCGGGGGTTAGAAACGTAAAAAAAATTCGGTTTTTTTGTTTGTTCACAAGGAGCTGGTTGTAATTTCAATAGCCTTTTAGGTTGCTTTTGCATTGATTCAAGTTTGAATTTACTTTTGCATTTGAAATTAAGTTGTGAGTTATATTTGGCAATTTTTTCCATATTTCTTTCGTGAAAATGATGGTAAAGAGAACATGTGACGCTTCTTAAATAATATCTAAGGGATTTTTTGCTTTCAAGCCTCAAATAACATATAGTAAGCCCATATATATATGGACTTTCACAAAATCCAATCACCGATCGAGTTAGCAAGTTACATAGAGAGAATATTTCAAAAGTTGCGAGGTTAAGTATCTTTGAATGACACACTTAAATATAAATTGTTTGCTTTTCTGTTAATAGAATGGTCAATGAATTGAATGTTTCCTAATATTTTAGTGTCATCTAAAGATATTCGACAAATTTAAGTATTCTAAAAAAGGAAATTAAGATTTACAATATCATAAATGAAAATTTGGTCTTAACGTTCAGTGCAATATTTAGTTGCGTTCTTACCTTAATTTCCCAAAGAAATATTGACTTGCTAGTAAGAATTGATAAGATTGTCATTAAACCCTAAATCAAGGAGTCAAAAATGAATATTTTTGAATTAATAGCTTTAAAATACAAAAGGAATTGTAGGACTGAAAAATCTAAAATACATAGAAAAGATGGTTTTGACTTTTGATCTGTAAGCCTCAAATGTTTTATTTTTAGTTTATGGAAGATGTTTGCAGCCTTTAAAAAAGTTTATGAATTTTAGATAATAGCAAAAATATGTTTAAATATAATAATTATAAATACTATATTTACTCTCGATGGAAAAAATAGGAGTACTGTTTTTAATAAGAAACCCAAATAACATGGTCTTTTTAAAAAAAAATTCGAAAAGCTAGCTATAAAAATTAGTCTCCCTAATTTTCAGGCAAATAACATCTACAAAATCATGATAAATATGGTGATTTCCGAAACTAAATCTAATTAGAAGTGTATATTTCCTAAACTAAAACAATTCTAAAAACTACAGAATATTTTAAGGTTTTAGATAATGATGATTTGAAAAAGAAGAGAGAAAAAGACGTGTTGGTCAATGTATATAAATACTCTGTTCTAGTCTTTTAGAAACGGACAACCCAAAAAGGAGCAAAACAAACAAAAAAAAAACAGAACAAGAGGACGAAAATGAAGACAATGAAAATGCTCTTGTGTCTCATCACGATGCTCCTAATAGCCTCCGCATATTCCAACACGGTGATGCGTCTCGACATGACGCACCGTGACACACTCTCCCCGATACATACACCTTTCCATCGCATTGAAGACATTATCGGCGAGGACAAGAAGCGTCACAGCCTCATTTCTCAGAAAATAAAAGCAACCAAAAGTGGAGCGAGAATGTCTCTGGGATCAGGTTTCGACTTCGGAGCCGCGCAGTATTTCTCGGAGATTATGGTCGGAACGCCGGCGAAGAAGTTCAGGGTGGTGGTGGACACAGGGAGCGAGCTGACGTGGGTGAATTGTAGGTTCCAAGGGAAAGGAAAGGGGAACCGTGAAGTCTTTAGAGCAGAGGAGTCGTCGAGTTTTAAAACAGTTGGATGCATGACAAACACTTGTAAGGTTGATTTGATGAACCTCTTCTCCCTCGCCATTTGCCCTACCCCTCAATCTCCATGCTCTTATGATTACAGGTACATGTCACATAAAGAATCTCTCTTTCATTTGTGGTGATTGCATTCTTGATCCATAGTCAAAATGTGATTAGGTAGAGTTTATTTAGGGATAAAGATTAGCTCAGTTCAAAAAAAAAAAAAACAATCTGATTAGCTTATTTGTAATGACTTATATACCAAAGAGGTATTGTGTGCGTTTCATTTGGTGGTGGTGATTACAATATAGATCCGTAGTCAAAATGTGATTATGTAGATTCTAAACAGGAGATGATTAGTATAACAATATGATTAAATATGTAGTTATATGCCAAAGAGGAAATGATGGTGATGGTCATGAACGAGAGAAGAAGAGGGACCTCTCTCTATTGTTAACATATCCTTCTCTCTGTTTTTCTCCAACTATCTAGAGAATTTGAAGGAGACATATTTAGACGCGAGTGCATGTAAGGGATAAATGTGACATTAAATGTGTCATGCTACTATTCATTAGAATAGATCAATGTCACTTATTGTGACTTGTGAGTTAGGTAGGTTTGCCTTTTGAGTAATAGATAAAACTCTAGCCTCTCTTATTGTAATTAATAGAACCTAATGCAAATATTTCATGTTTTATGCATTCTTACTAATACTAATTAATTTGGATCGTGTGTAACAGATACGCAGATGGGTCAACAGCACAAGGTGTATTCGCTACGGATACATTCACACTTGGCCTCACCAACGGCAGCGCTACTAGTATCCCTGGCCTACTCATTGGCTGCAGCAGCTCCACAAAAGGTGACAGCCTCCGTGTAGCGGACGGTGTTCTTGGCCTAGCCTTTAGCGATCAGTCCTTCACTTCAAAAGCCACTAACATCTTCGGAGCCAAATTCTCATACTGCCTCGTTGACCATACCTCCAACAAAAACATCTCCAACTATCTCACCTTCGGTTCTACCCCCACGTCTACCCTCAAAGCCCCCGCAAGACGAACCGCTCGGCTTGAACTCAATCTCCTCCCTCCCTTCTACGCCGTCAGCATCATCGGAATCTCCATCGGAGATACCATGCTCAACATCCCTCCCCATGTGTGGGAGGTAAGAAAAGGTGGTGGGACCATCTTGGACTCAGGAAGCAGCCTCACGTTCTTGGCTGATGTAGCGTACAAGGCGGTTGTGTCGGGGCTAGAGCGTCACCTTGTCGGCGTGAAAAGAGTCAAACCAGAAGGACTACCAATGGAGTATTGTTTTGATACCAGCAAGTTCGACGATAGCAAGCTGCCGCAGCTGTCGTTTCATTTCAAGGGCGGTGCTCGTTTCGCGCCTTATCGTAAAAGCTACCTGATAGCTACTGCTTCTCCAGGAATCAGGTGTTTAGGGTTTGTGCCGGCCGGAGCTCCGGCTACTAATGTCATCGGGAATATAATGCAGCAGAAACATTTGTGGGAGTTTGATCTTGCGGCCTCGACCTTGTCTTTCTCTCCTTCTACCTGCCTTTAGATATATTTATCTTGGCGTTTTATTACTTGACAATATTAAAAAATTGTTATTGAAAGATCAAATAATGTTCACAAAACTGGTTAAGGCATCTTCACTTTAAGATCATTTTCGTTCTTGATAATTCGTGGGATTATGAGAGCTTCTAAGTGTTTTAACCGTGATGAAGCACACGAACAAAGTAAAAAAGGAGTGAAGTAACCGTAAGTATTTGAGAGAGAAGAGAAATTTGCGAATTTAAGAGAATGAGAGGATTTGTGAGATTGAGAGAATGAAAGAAATGTTTGTATTGAATTGTGTGTTTTAATGGTGTATTTAAAGGAAACAAAAGCAATAAACACTCAATGGTGGAAGAATAAATAACTAGTAGTGGACTAGCCACTCCTCCCCATTTGGTAAGTGATATGGCCACTTCTCCTACTTCCTCCACTACTTCCCTTTGTTTAATTCTTCATGTCAACACTCCCCTTCAAGCTTGACAGTAGTGAATGTCAAGCTTGGAAAGCCATGAATTATTCCCTCATAAAAACCTTTTCTTGGAAAAACCACTTGGGATAAAAAACCAAGCAAAGGAAAAAGAGTAGAATACTCCACGGTGAGGAGATCATTGACATGGAAGGTTTATGAGTCCAAGTCTTGGAAGAATGGACTCACAAACTTTGCTACTGGCCGCCTTGGTGAAGATGTCAGC
Organism: Brassica oleracea var. oleracea; assembly: GCF_000695525.1. Lineage (NCBI taxonomy): Eukaryota > Viridiplantae > Streptophyta > Magnoliopsida > Brassicales > Brassicaceae > Brassica > Brassica oleracea. The sequence goes on along the minus strand of NC_027752.1, from coordinate 41,572,524 downwards.
CAGCTGATCCGCACTTCTTGTATAACATGGGAGAATCACTTGCTGCTCCACTGCTTGTCTGACCTTGTGGCAGTCTACTTCTATGTGCTTTGTCCTTTCATGAAAGACTGAGTTGGATGCAATGTGTATTGCGGCTTGGTTGTCACAGTGCATGGTCATGGGAGAGGTGATCTCAATTCCCAAGTCGCCTAAAAGCCCCTTTATCCAGATAAGCTCACTGGTTAGCTTCCTCATTGATCTGTACTCTGCTTCTGCGCTTGAACAAGATACTACTTTCTGTTTCTTGCTCTTCCAAGTGACAAGATTCCCTCCAATGAATGTACAATAACCGGTGGTTGACCTTCTGTCTACTCTATCTCCAGCCCAATCTGCATCACAGTATCCTATCACCTCAGTGTTCTTGTTGCAAGCCATCCATACACCTTGTCCTGGCGCTTCTCTTAAGTATCTTAGAATCCTCTCCACCATGTTCCAGTGATGAACCTTGGGAGTTTGCATGTGCTGGCTCACTTGATTAACTGCGAAACACACATCTGGCCGAGTGATGGTTAGATAGATCAGCTTCCTAACCATCTGTCTATACTGCTTGACATCTTCAAATGGAGTGTCTTCATACTCCCCCTCTCGCAATACCTTGTAACCTTCTTCAAGTGGTGTCTTGGCATGTCTTCCTCCAAGATCTCCTGCCTCCTTTAATATGTCCAGGGTATACTTTCTTTGGGACATGAATAATCCTTCCTTTGATCTGCACATCTCAATGCCAAGGAAGTACTTCAGTTCTCCCAGGTCTTTGATGTCAAATGCGGCCTTGAGAAATGTCTTGGTTAAACTGATCCCCTCCTTGTCACTACCCGTGATGATGATGTCATCCACATAGACTAGAATTACCGTAATTCCTTGCTTGCTGGTGAGAGTGAAGAGTGTGTGATCCGCTTGAGACTTCACAAATCCCCTTCCATTCAATGTAGTGCTTAGCTTGTGGTACCAAGCTCTTGGTGATTGCTTCAAGCCATAAATTGCCTTTCTGAGTCTAAGAACATTCCCTGGTTTCACCATTTCTTCCATCCCCGGAGGTGGTTTCATATACACTTCATCTTCTAGTTCTCCTTGCAGGAAAGCATTCTTCACATCCATTTGCCAAAGGTCCCATTCTAGGTTCACTGCTAATGAGAGTAGAATCCGGATTGTATGAAGCTTGGCCACTGGTGCAAAGGTGTCTAGATAGTCCTCTCCATACACTTGTGTGTATCCTCTTGCCACCAGTCTGGTCTTCTTTCTTTCTGGCTTCCCATTTGCAAGATACTTAATGGTATGTATGAGTCTGCTGGTCACGGCTTTCTTCCCTTTTGGAAGTTCTGTCTCATACCAGGTGTTGTTCTTCTCCATGGCCCTCATTTCATCATCCACCGATATCCTCCATTCATCATCTTCCATAGCTTCTGCATATGTTCTTGGTATCCATTCCAGGTCCAATGAACTCATAAAGACTTGATGTTCTTCTGGATAGTGAGCTAGGGAGCATAATCCACTTTCTGGATGTGCCACAGCTTGAGCATTGTAGTAAACAAAATCATTTTTAACCCAATCTGAGGCTGGTCTTCTGATCCTTGTACTTCTCCTTAGGACTTGTGTCTGCTCAGGTTCATTACTGCTGCTTGGTTCTCCTTCTTGAGCTTCAGTGTCTGGTTGTCCCATCTCATCTTGATCATGAGATAATACTGGGTTTTCTTCAGGTTGAGCTTGCGCCGGTTGATCTTCATTCCCCCCTTCATGGTCAGGATGAGAGTCTTCACTGTTATGAACCATGGTCTCTTTATAAGGAGTAGTGTCCCGGCCTTTCTCTGGTTCCTTTTCTAGGTTAATGCCGAGTCTTTCCATAAGAATCTTCAGGTTGTTAGCTCTGTCCGAGGCAGAATGAGATAGATCTTTGAGTTCCTCCCAACTCTTCTCATCATAATAGGCCTTGGATTCCATGAACTTAACATCTCTGGATACTAGGACTCTCCTTGTCTCTGGTACATAGCATTTGTACCCCTTTTGGTGCGTAGAGTATCCAATGAACATTGCCTTTGTGCTCTTTGCCTCCAGTTTGTTTCTTAGTTCTCCTGGAATCAAAACAAAGCACACACACCCAAACACACGCAAATGATCAATTGATGGTCTAGATTTGTTTAGTACCTCATATGGGGTGGCATCAAAGAGGACTCTTGTAGGTGTGCGGTTGATTAGGTAGGTGGCTGTGACTACTGCATCCCCCCAAAACCGCTTGGGTACATTTGTATGGAACATCATACTCCTTGCCACTTCCATCAAGTGTCTATTCTTTCTTTCAGCCACACCATTTTGTTGGGGTGTGTAAGGACAGCTGGTTTGTTGAATGATTCCATGTGAGGCTAGATGTTGTTTGAAGGCTGTGCTAGTATATTCACCACCATTATCTGATCTAAGAATTTTAATCTTAACATTGAAATGGTTAGTAATATAGTTCTGAAAATTTTTAAATGCTTCTAGCACCCTATCCTTAGATTGCAACAAAGTGATCCATGTGTATTTAGACTTTTCATCAATGAATGTCACAAAATATTTATGTTGTTCTCTAGATACACATGGAGCAGTCCACACATCAGAGTGAATCAAATCAAAGCAGTTTTCATATTGGGTATTGGATTTAGGAAACACAGTTCTGCAATGTTTTCCTAATATACACGCTTCACACTCATTTTTAAAAGAAATACTAGGCAACAGGATGTTCAAGGCACGAGAATGGGGATGTCCTAGTCTAGCATGCCAGATTTCATCTTTAGGGAATTCAGAAACAGAATGAAACACACACGATAATTGAGATACAGGTCTTGTGTCCTCAAGTAAGTACAAGTCTCCCTTGGTAACACCTTTGCCAAGCAACTTACTAGAATCAATATCCTGAAAGTATACATTGTTAGGCGTGAAAGTAACTTGACAATTGAGATCATTAGTTACTTTTTTAACAGACAGTAGGTTTGAGGCAAATGTAGGCATATAGAAAGCTTTAGATTCTTTATCAAACAATCTAAGTTCACCTACACCTTTTATTGGAATTTTATCTCCATTTGCTATCATCACATTTCCTAAAGCCGGTTCTATGTTCTTAATCAGTTCTAAATCACTTATCATGTGATGAGAAGCACCAGAGTCTATAACTAAGGGCTTAGCCGATTTAAAATTATTCATAGAACCATTTGCATTGTGAGAAGTATTAAGGGAGATACCAAGAGTTTTAGATATACCAGATTCCTTGAGAGCCTTGATGAGAGCGGTTAAGTCAGACTTCTTGATGGTCTCATCTAGATTGGCTCTTGGCGTGGCATAGCCTGATGTGGAGGCAGTAGCTCTTCCCACACCTAGGTTGCTTATACCCATGGTGATTGGTGTTGTTGGCTCAGCACCATCAGTTGAGAAGTTGGCTCTTGCATCTTGGTATTGAGGGCGGTTGTCCCTAAATTTGTTGGGCTTGAGTTTAGATTCTTTATCAAATAATCTAAGTTCACCTACACCTTTTATTGGAATTTTATCTCCATTTGCTATCATCACATTTCCTAAAGCCGGTTCTATGTTCTTAATCAGTTCTAAATCACTTATCATGTGATGAGAAGCACCAGAGTCTATAACTAAGGGCTTAGCCGATTTAAAATTATTCATAGAACCATTTGCATTGTGAGAAGTATTAAGGGAGATACCAAGAGTTTTAGATATACCAGATTCCTTGAGAGCCTTGATGAGAGCGGTTAAGTCAGACTTCTTGATGGTCTCATCTAGATTGGCTCTTGGCGTGGCATAGCCTGATGTGGAGGCAGTAGCTCTTCCCACACCTAGGTTGCTTATACCCATGGTGATTGGTGTTGTTGGCTCAGCACCATCAGTTGAGAAGTTGGCTCTTGCATCTTGGTATTGAGGGCGGTTGTCCCTAAATTTGTTGGGCTTGAGGTGCGGATGTAGTATCCAGCATTTGTCCTTCATGTGGCCCTTCTTCTTGCAGTGATCGCATGTCAAGTTTTTCTTCTCATCTAGCTTGTAAGCTGCCTTGTTTGACACGGCTCGTTCAGCTTGATGTGCCATGTTTAAGTCTCCCTTGCCTCCAAATAAGCCCACAGAGCCTTCTTCCTTCTGAATTTGAGCGCATACTTCATCCAGGTCAGGTAACTTGTCAGCTCTCAGGATGTGCTTGATTAAGCTCCCATAAGATGGATTAAGCGTGAGCAGTAGTCCAAACACTCTGTCCTCTTCACGCCTGGTTAAGAGAGTGGCGGGGTCGGTAGTATGTGGTCTGAGTAGTTCCATCTCTGCCCAAAGAGACCGGAACTTGCCAAAGTGAGGCTGGAACTCCATATCTCCTTGGTTGAGGGTATTGATAGCTCTTTTTACTTCAAAGACCCTTGTAAGGTTGGAGGTATTTCCATACACTTTGTAGAGTGTATCCCACAGCTGCTTGGTAGTTTCACAGTAGGAGTAAGACTCCATGATGGCGGGTTCTAGGGAGCTAAGGAGCACTGTGAGAACCATGAGATCTTCCTGAGCCCATTTGTCTTCATCAGTAGCTACCACAATCTCCTGTCCATCTTCTCCTTGGGTGGTTTGTTTTGGAGCTGCTTCTGCTGAGACATGACTCCACAAACCCTTTCCTCCAAGGGCAATCTTCACCATCCTGGCCCACAAGAGGTAGTTAATCCCCTTCAGGGTCACAGGTATGCTGATGCGGTTGTTGTTATTGTTGTTGTTGTTCTCCATCTTGGGGATTTACTTGGTCAGAGGTAGAGTTTAAGAACTAGAAACAGAGTTTTGATTTTGCGGAATTTAGAAAGGTTTCAAGATTGTTGCTGCTCTGATACCATGATAATTTGTGAGATTATGAGAGCTTCTAAGTGTTTTAACCGTGATGAAGCACACGAACAAAGTAAAAAGGAGTGAAGTAACCGTAAGTATTTGAGAGAGAAGAGAAATTTGAGAATTTAAGAGAATGAGAGGATTTGTGAGATTGAGAGAATGAAAGAAATGTTTTTATTGAAGTGTATTTAATTGTGTAACATACATGGTGTATTTAAAGGAAACAAAAGCAATAAGCACTCAATGGTGGAAGAATAAATAACTAGTAGTGGACTAGCCACTCCTCCCCATTTGGTAAGTGATATGGCCACTTCTCCTACTTCCTCCACTACTTCCCTTTGTTTAATTCTTCATGTCAACAGTTCTTTCTAAATGAATTGGAGTTTCACTCATTTTTCCTTTTGAAAAAGAATATTGTAAATATATTTTATTATTAATACTTATTATTAGCTCTAATAATGTGTTGCACAAAAAAAAGTTCTAATAATGTTTGTTATTTTATAATTTTACAAATTTTATCCAAAATAATTGTATTTTAACTATCTTTATTATATTATACATAAATTTAGTCTTTACAAGAATATAAAATTATTTTTAGAAATTTATAATTGTATTATGAAAATATTAATAATTTATTAAAGCATAAAACACAAATACTGAATTAGTTTTGATACAAACAAAACTATATAAAAATTGAAAGATCAATTTATAAATAAAAAGCTCTTCTTGGCTTGACCTTTCCACTCGACTCACTTACGGCCGGCCTCTCTCTTGCTCTTGTTCACTCAAGACTCTTTTGTTCAGTCTCTGTCTTTGTTCTCACTCACTCTCTCTCTCTTTCTTACACTTGTGTTACAATGTCATAACACAAGCGCACACTCTCTCTCTTTACCCTCTTTCACGTTTGTCTTTGAGTCCAAATGGTGTGACGTAGAGAATGAAGGAGAATACTCGATTCCTATTCATTTCTTAAAAATTACACCATTTATAAGAAAGTTTTTGCTGCATTTGATTCATTTTCATTCTTTAAATTTTAAGGAACTATATAAGAAAAACATTTATTATCAAAATTGATATGGAACAAAGGGATTAAATATTTATTTTCATTCATTTTATTTTGTTATTCTTCATTCTTTTCTTATTCATTTTTATTCTTATTTTAATGGTCACCGATGAGAGTTATTTGTTTTGCATTCCTACTTTAATTTCTCAAAAAATGTTAGATTTGCTAAGAATTGATCAGTTTGTCATTAATTCATAAATTAAGTAATCTAAACGAACACTGTATTTCTGAATTAATAGCTTTAAAAGTAATTATAGGACTTAAAACTAAAATACATAGAAAACATGGTTTTGACTTTTGACATGCTAGCCTCAAATGTTTTCTTTTTAATTTACGGAAGATGTTTAAAGCCTTTAAAATAGTTTTTGAATTTTGGATAATAACAAAAATATGTTATAAAATAATAATCATAAATAACAAATAAACTCTCGTTGGAAAAAATAGGCTTTTTAATAAGAAACCCAAATAACATGGTGTGTTTTTTGTTTTTATTGTAGCTACAAAAATGAGTCTCCCTTTTTTTCAGGAAAACCACATTTTCAAAATCTTGATAAATATGGTAATTTCAGAAACTAAAACAAATCTAAAAACTATAACTCAATCAAGGTTTTTTAGATTTATGATTAAAAAAAAGAATAGAGAGAGAAAGGCGTGTTGGTCAATATAAATACTCTGTTTTAGAAACGGACAACCCTAAAAGGAGCAAAAAAAAAAAACAGAACAAGAGGACGAAAAAAATGAAGACAACGACAACAATGCTCTTGTGTCTCATCACGATGCTCCTAATAGCCTCCGCACATTCCAAGGAAGAAACGGCTATGCGTCTCGACATGAAGCACCGTGATTCACTCTCACCGAATCCGTCACCTTACCATCGCATCGAAGACATTATGGGCATGGACCAGAAGCGTCACAACGTCATTTCTCAGAAAATAAAAACAACTAAGGGTGGAGTGAAAATGTCGCTGGGATCAGGTTTCGACTTCGGAGCGGCGCAGTATTTCTCGGAGATCATGGTTGGAACGCCAGCGAAGAGGTTCAGGGTGGTGGTGGACACAGGGAGCGAGCTGACATGGGTGAATTGTAGGTTCCATGGGCAAGGGCCAGAGAAACTTGAGAATCGTCATGTCTTCAGAGCAGAGAATTCGTCCAGTTTCAGAAAGGTTGGATGCATGACGAAGACTTGTTCGGAAGATTTGGCGAAACTATTCTCCATCGCTATATGCCCTACCCCTAGAACTCCATGCGCATACGATTACAGGTACAAGGATAAATAAACTCTCTTTTAGTGGTTGTGTTTGTATTATTGATCCATAGTCAAAATGCGAATCAGGCCTGGCATTGGGTTTTGGGTTCGGTGCAGATTCGGTTCTTTCTGTTTTCGGTTCAATGAACCATTCGGTTATCTATGAAAATCGGTTCGGATTTAGTTCAGTTATTTCGGTTTTTGGTTCGGTTCGGGTAATAATTATAAGAACAGGCTAATATCCAATAAACTTTTGGTTTCAATTCGGTATCGTTTTGTCGGTTAGTTTTAGATATTCGAGGGTACAAATACAGATTTTTTTCAGGTTTTTAGATTAAAAAATCGGGTAATTCGGATAAATTTTAAATTTTTGGATAAAACTATTCGAGTAATTTGGTTATTTAGGGTAGTTCGGAAATTTTTAAATACTTTGGATAAAAAATATCTGGGTAATTCGGTTTATAAGTAATACTTTTAAAAAAATTGCTAATTTTAATACTATATATAATTGTTCTCGATTCAGTTCCACTCCGGTTTCAGTTTTTGGGTTATAGAAATATAGGAACCGTTCAGTTATTTTTGAATATCTGTTCGGTTTCGGGTTCGATTCCGGTTCAATTTTTGGTTCTCGGTTTTTATGCCCATGCCTAAACATGAGGGAGACATAGAGTTAGATGCAAGTGTATGTAAGGAGAAGATGTGAAAATTAAATGTGTCTTGTGCTACTATTCATTACAGTATATAAATGTTACTTATTGTGACTTGGGAGTTAGGTTTGCCTCTTTAGTAATAATTTATCCATGTTTTTTGCATTCTTACTTAGATTTGGTGTAACAGATATGTTGATGGATCATCAGCACAAGGTGTATTTGCTAAGGAGACCTTCACTCTTGGTCTCACCAACGGCAGCGTTACTAGTGTCCGTGGCCTCCTCATTGGCTGCAGCAGCGCCTCCGAAGGTGGTGCCAGCTTCCGTGAAGCAGACGGTATCCTTGGTCTAGCCTTGAGCGATTACTCCTTCACTTCAAAAGCCACTAACATCTTCGGAGGCAAATTCTCATACTGCCTCGTTGACCATACCTCACACAAAAACGTCTCCAACTATCTCATCTTCGGCTCTACACCCTCGTCTACCACCACCGAAGCCCCCGCAAGACGAACCGCTAGGCTTGATCTCAGTCTCCTTCCTCCCTTCTACGCCGTCAACATCGTTGGAATCTCCATCGGAGAGGAAATGCTCAATATCCCTCCACAAGTATGGGGTGTAAAGAAAGGTGGTGGGACCATTTTGGACTCAGGAAGCAGCCTCACGTTCTTAGCTGAGGCCGCGTACAAGGCCGTGGTTACAGGGCTACAGCGTCACCTTGTTGGTGTGAAAAGAATCAAACCAGAAGGACTACCAATAGAGTTTTGTTATTATACCAGCAAGTTCGACGACAGAAAGCTGCCACAACTAACGTTTCACTTCATGGGCGGTACTCGTTTCGCGCCTTATCGTAGAAGCTACCTGATAAATGCTGCGCCAGGAATCAGGTGTTTAGGGTTTGTGGAGGCTAAAGCTGAGGCTACTAATGTCATTGGGAATATAATGCAGCAGAATCATTTGTGGGAGTTTGATATTGCGGCCTCAACTTTGTCTTTTTCTCCTTCTACCTGCCTTTAGATTGGTGTTTTATTATACTTGACTAAATTAAATTTGTTAGTGAACAAGTAAATAATGCTATCAAAACTTGTTAGATAGCATTCATTTCCTTAAAATCACTATTGGGCCTTGTAAATAATAGCCTCTGAGTGGGCCGTTGAGAGAGCAGGTTGGGCCCATAACTTCATTAGCTTGGTCTTTACTCTTTACTAAGTTTACACGCTCTGACAAAGAAGGGCTGCTTCTGTGTTACGGTGTTGAGTAAAGTAGGAATCTGATGCATCGTTGTTTCAGTCTCATGTGCTCTCTTCTCAAAGCATATTTGATTTTTCTTTTTCATTTTTACATTCTCTCAACATTAACAAAACTTGTCGAGTACTCTGTTTTTATACCAAAAGTCACATCCTTACTTAAAGACCACATCTTCTATAAAAACATACGATAAGGGTGAAGGAAGGAGGAGCCTTGTCCTTGGAACTTGAATAAATAATTGAAAGGGTAGAACTGGGAAAGAAGTTATATTAGGGATGGGGAGAATGACCCAATCCAATGGGCAATGACCAATCCCATCATGGCATCCACTAAAATGATGCAATCATTATTGGTGACAGAGAAGCATCACATGCTTCATCATCATTCTATTTGCTTCTACGAACACCAATCACCATTTGTTTTGTTATTGTACTCTTCTTTCAAGTCTCAATACAAATTTTAAAACAATAAAATAAATATCTTGGATAAAAGATTGGATAGAGACGATACTTTGAAAACCCAAGAGGATATTGAATTTTTTTTTTTTTTTTTTCCTAAGAATGCACATTGGTCTTTAAGTTATTACTCCCTCTGTTTCATAATTGATGATGTTTTAAAAGATTTTTGTTGTTTCAAAATAGATGACGTTTTGATATTTTTATGTTTTAACTTTATTGAAAATTATGTAACCAATTAGATGTTGTAGTTATTTCTATAATTGGTTAGATGATTTTTAAATTATATTTTTAAACCATCTTTTAGAGAAAAATAAATTTCTTAATCTTTGTGCACTAATGAATAACTAATGAATAACATCATGTATTGCGAAACGGATGGAGTATAAGATAAGTTAAACTCAAATGAAAATCAATTACTAATTCAATTTGTCACACCACACATACATCAAAAACCCTTATACATGTGATTATAATAAAAACCTCACACAGAAGAAAAAAAAACACAAACTACACCAGCTACCCCAGCAGCTGGTTTATCTTACATGGCAAATTAAAATCAAACAATCCATTTCCTCCTACACCTACATTTGTTGTACACAAATCACCCGAAAGTTGAAAAACACACTTTCAATTAAGTAAATAAATAAGAAATGAGTTCTTTTAGGGATTGGTACTGAAGAGAGTGCAAGGAATGTGACGGTAACAAGTGAGCAAGTGGTCATTGGTTAGACCAGCGGCTTGCATGAAGGAGTGAACCACAGTGGGGCCCACGTACCTGAAGCCTCGACGCACCATGTCTTTGCTTATGCTCTCCGACTTGGATGTCTTGACCGGAATCTTGTGGCCAAACTTGTAGTTCGTGGAGATGGGTTTGTGGTTCACAAAACCCCAAATGTACTTCTCTAGTGACCCGAAGTTTTTCTTGATCTCTAGGATCTTTGTTGCGTTCTCCACAATGCCTCTCACTTTGCTCATCTCTATCTTGTATTCGGTGCTTATTTCATTCATCTCTTTCTCGCTAATTTTTGCAACCGCTTCCGCTTCAAATTCCATAAATGCTTTCCTGAAGTCATGGCGTTTTCTCAAGGTTGAAGTCCAATCGGAGCCTACTTGCGCGCCACTTAGGGTTAGCAGTTCGAACAACGTCCTGAAATAGAGATAATTAGTTTATTATTTGGATAAAATGAAAATGTGTTATAGTAAGATATAAAATCTAAGAAACAAAAGAAAGCTAATCACTTTTAGTTCCAAATATATAAGGGGATATAGATTTAAGATTAGTAGGTTACCAAATCATTTAGGATTATATCCTAATTTCCAAGATTTTAATACCCTCAATAAACTAAATTTTGTTGCAATTATGAAAATAAAAGTGATAGTATTAAAATTGTAAGAAAATAAAATATGTAACGCACTTGTCATCATGGACAGGGACTCCCCATTCTTCATCATGGTAGGCAACGTAAATAGGATCTGAGAAAATGACATTAACAAAATTCAGAATTTTGAAGAGAGACTAATACACCAAGTAAAAGAAAAATGGAAAGGCTAATATACCAGAAGTAGGGGTGATGAAGCTGCACCTCTGAGGATGAGGATGAGGGCTAGGGTGAACAAGAGGGACAACTTTGGAGGAGGTAAAATTAGTTAGCGTTGATTTAGATCTGCCGTAATGAGCAATCTTCAGTTTCCTTAGGGCTTGTTGTGCAGCCACTTGCTCCCTCCTCACGGCGGCTATACTCCCAGGAGCCTCGGTTATGAGCCAAGAAGGATAGCTTTCTCCTTCTTTAAAACTCTTTGATTTCTTGCGCTCCAAGCTTCCTCTCACTTTAGCTGAACCACCATTGCTCATCACACTGTCCCTTTTGAGGGACTCAGAACGGCCCATAAGGCGATTGCAACTACTTGACTGCAACGTTCCTCTTTTGGTCAAACCCATCGTCTCCGTTCTGCTCATTTTTCTATATATCAACTCTTAAGTTATATGATGTGGGAAGAAAGAAGCCGTAATGTTTAGTAAGACGAGAGAAGGGTTGAGTTGATTATTATGAATTTATGATGATGAAATGGAGAAGAGAAGTGGTTGTGTACGTATATATACTACGAGGGACATAGAGAGTTGAAAAGTGGTTGTAACTAAGGGTAATTACATTCTTACAGTGTAACATTATTGTAAAACTAAAACCGTGTGGAAATTAAATTATCAAATAATAACAACAAGCAACAACAAAAGAAAAGGAATATGAAAAAGAGTTAAGAGGCAGTGGCATGTGCAGAATTTGATGCAATGATGCCATCAAATCACATCCATGTGACCTTTAAGTCTTCCTCTAACTATTTTTGTTTACTTTTCTTTTGGTACTTCAATATTCTTTCATGTATTATTTTCGCCTTCTGTCCTTTATTCATTTTTTTTGTATCACATGCTCAAAACAATATCTATAGCGTTAGTATTCACTCATATTTTTTTTTTTGAAGAATAGTATTCACGCAACTTAAATTTTCTATTATCAACTTTCCATCTTGAATTTTATTTATGTATTTATTTATATGAATTAGTTTACAGAGACAATACAACTCTTTAATGGAAAAAGTTCGTTTTTCAATTGTTTATATATTCATGTGCAGTTTTGTATGCATATTGCAGTTTAAACATTTTGCAGAAAAATGGAAATTAGGAATTTCAAAAGGACTGTTTAGGATGGAGGAGATAAGATAAGAGAGTAAGAGACAGACCATGTGGTTTCACATATCCTATTTTTAAATATCTTATTTTTATCAGTTTTATAATATTAAACACTACCTAATAGGCTAATACTCTAATACATATCTTTATTCTCCATCTTCTGTGCTTCGGTGTTTGTCTTCCCGTTACTCCTAAGTCCTTTTTAAATCCATGATATGTTTGCTTCCTCCGTTATGTCCATTCCAATCAAATATCTATTATGCAGAATATTTATACTGTTGGATTAAGCTTGAAAGAAAATGAATTTTGAGATACAAGTTAAAGACCTAATCCTACCGAGTTATGGCTTTGCAAAAGGATTAGGAAAAGGAAATATGAAATATCTTAAGTTCATAGAGTTTAGGAGAAATCTAATCTCTATATAAGAAGATATCAATGTGTGGTATAACTTATGAGTTTTGTGATTGTGCGAGAGTTTTAGGTTTTTGAGTGAGTTTTTCTTAAGATTAATAAGAAAGTTATTCTTATTATTGAGTTTTATACAATTCAAGATTTTATATATACGTTGAATGCCATCTTGTGAATCATTTCTTCAGAATAACACAATTGACTTTCTCAACGCTTATGCTAGTTCATGTACAAGTATAAGCCTACAAGCAAATTAGAAGAATGTGGTTACAGGTTAGAGAACATGTGACGATGTTGCACGTTGCCTCTTTGCCTTCGCGCTTCGCACGAAGTTTCATCAACACTTGGCATAATTATTTCCACACGATCAATATCATTGGGGAACCAAATTTTAACCAAAAAAATATATATATCATTGTGGAATACGTATAATTGAATTTTGAAGAACAAAAAAAAAACGTATATATGAATCCATCGAACATATATCGTCATTGTCTTATCAATCATAGGAATGTTTTGACCACAAAAAAAAAAATCAATCATATGAATGCAATATATAATTGAGTCTATAAGGTCACACTGTTTAGTGGTATGGATTTGGCACTTTTCTTTCCCTTTAGCCATGTACTATAACCTAAGAGCCCTACTAATCCGACCCATCATTATATGGGCCTTTATGTAAATAGATAAAATTGGAGTTAACAAGCCCAACTTTATGTAATAGAAAGCAATAACCTATACGAAAGTAGTGAGAAAATGACAAACTGATTTTGGTAAAATCTCAGCTTTCAAAACTAGTGACAACAACAAGTGGAACTTATTCGTACAAATTATATACATTTTAGAAAACTAAAAAAATTGTAAAGTAAAACTAAAAGGTCCAGCCAAGATCATCCATGGGATTGAAATCCATAGACATTGCTGAAGAAAACATGGAACCAAAATCAGGATCAAATGTAGAGGAAGAAGGCGTGTTAAACAAAATGTCCATGTTGAGATCATCATCTTCAACACCTATCACTGCCTTTTCACTTGAAAACATGGGAGCTTGTTCGTGGATTGGTGCCATTCCATCAACATTTGACCAGTTAGGAATCATATTTTCATCATTTAAAAGACTTGACATGGTATGGTCGATGGGGATCACGGTTTGGGAGGGGATTGTAGTCTGGTTAGGAGATTTAACTTTGTTTGGTTTATTGGAAGTGTAAGGATTGACGTTTGTGATTGAGAAAGCTGTGGTTGATTGATCAAAAGTAGGGTTTGTCATGATGGACTTCGTCTTGCTTGGCTTAGGTGTATTATTACTAGAAGAAGAAGCAGATCTTTTGTGTGAAGGCATAAGGTTATGAGTGGAAGGATCTAAACCTTGAGAAAGAAGCTTCTTCTTAATGCATGAGTTCCAAAAATTCTTCACTTCATTATCAGTGCGTCCAGGTAAGTGCTTAGCAATTTGAGCCCATTTGTTACCAAGAATACGATGAACATCAATGATAGTCTGCTCTTCCTCCGCTGTAAAGGATCCTCTCTTCAGATCAGGCCTCAAGTAGTTTATCCACCTTAATCTACAACTCTTCCCACATCTCTGTAATCCTATATACACACATACATACTATATATAAATCATACATCGAAACTGTAAATGGACCAACATTAATATATAAATAACATGTATCGATATGTTTAATCGTCAATTGGTTTTGAGTTGGAAACTAGTAATTCCTATATATATATATATATATATATATATATATATATATATATAGTCAATACTAGTTTCCAACTCAAAACCAATTGACGATTAAACATATCGATACATGTTATTTATATATTAATGTTGGTCCATTTACAGTTTCGATGTGAGTTAGAGAGAGATGTAAAACCGGCAAGCTTGGGAACAGAACTCCAACTAGGATGACCGTGAGTGGTGATATAACGAAGAAGCTTGGCGTCTTCCTCTGGAGACCAAAGCCCTCTCTTCACTTTGTGCTTCCCACAACATCGATGTCCCATTTCATCTCTTTTCATTTCCCACTTCTCACTCATCTTCCTAATTTATATATGCAACATACAAGCTAAGACTCTTGGTGTTAATAAACCACCAGGGTCACTATTTAATTAATTTTCCCTCAGCAGTTTTATTTTCTTTCTTCGTATAATTAATTTAATATGATTAACCAAACTTGTGTTGTTTCTCTTTTTCTCTCTGCGTGTCTTCAAATGGAAGCCTGTTTAGAGACATTAGCAGTTCACGTCACTTTCCTTGACAAGAAAAAAAAAATCCATTCATGTATCTATTTAACTTGTTTTCTGATTAATGATTCATTGCATGCATGGTTCCTGTAATTATCAGTGTACTTTAATGGAATGGTTCTATACTATATGTTCTTTATAAGACGCTAACTTCCTAAATTATACAAGTTTTGATTAAACTAGACTTCAACATACATGGCATGGGTCACTGACTCATTAGTAAGAAAATAGTAGATATATTATCTTCGGATCATTACACTACTTAATATAGAATGACCCATTGGATTTTAGATTAGTTGTACTCATGATCACGCACCTTTGTAAACTAAAATTCAGTACGCATAAACGCAGTATGATATGTTCAAATGCCGTAGACTAGTAAAACCAAATAGAAGTATAAAAAATGCAGCAGAGTATCATTAACTCTACAAACAATCAACAAGAGTATAAAGATCATCAAATCTGTATTAATTTCTTTTCTTCTTTTTTTTCAAACGAATTTATTAAAAGGCTACTAGAACTCGATCTTCCACCGCCAATGGATCAAGCTTTCTTTGCGGTGATAAATCTTTAGAACCCGTGTTTAAATTTTGACCTAAACTGATATGAACAAAAAGATTATAGGCTTTCTACATGATCTTTATCAACTTATCATGTGAAAGGCTTTTTGCAAATGCGTTACTTTTGGTAGTTTGAATATTGGAATCCATGACTAGTATACGTACTATCCATCAGTAAATACGTTTCATTTACTAACATAATAGTTAAATTAAGAGGTAAAGTAAGGAGCACGATTGCAATATTTTCCGACCTAATCGCAACTACTAGAAAATTGGAGCATGAGAAGAATTAGAACAATCCTTGGGGCTTCCAAATAACACTTCCGCTCAAGTAAGCCACGTACGGTCAAGCTTGATATATGTCTTTAACGCAATCGTTTGTTTGAATCCGTCAAGTTAACTGTAATAATAAACTAATCAAAATATAGGTGTGGAAAAGCGGTTAATTAACATAATAGTACTAATCCGTCGCTGTTAATTACCATATCATGTAAAATCTTCGTATTGATGAAGCTACATATATTTAACGATACCACATCTGTTCTGGTTTTCCATCATACTATAAAATTAGTATTTTATCTGGCAGCCTTTCTTTCTTTTAGTTAATTTTTATTTATTTATCGATAAACCCTAACCCTGAGTAAAGATGGAATAGACCACTTGGTAATCTTTTAGTTTTCTACAAAAAAATAAAACTAAAGAAAGTAGTGGTCATTGTTGGGCGATTCTGGTATCAATTTGACAACATGAAATTAGAATGATGTAACACAATTCATTTTGCTAATAAATAACTGGGTAATCATGATTCATGAGTCTGTTTTCTCCAAGATACGTACGTCATTTGATTGTAGGAGTAGTAACTAAGAAGATCTCGGCCTATACCGACTGGTCGTAGCGTTAACTTTGTCTTTCTTGGTTTAACATTTTTTCTTAATTAATTATTTCCAAATGTTTAGCTCGACGTATAGCTTTATTAACACGAAACATCGTCAACATAACAACACTGTCTTCTGGATCATTTGTTGTGTTAACTACTTTTGCGAATTATTTTGTGTTGAGTAGTTTTTTTTGTAATTTTTTTTGGAAGAATTTTTTTTTTGGAAATTAGAATAAGAACCTGAAGGATAAATGAGACCTAAACTAATAACGTTAACTTTATTGGACTGAGAAACTTTCAACGCGTTAGGACTGAGAAACTTTCAATGCGTTATGCCTGCCATGGACTGAGAAACGTTACCTGTACAATAAGCTTGTTTCATTCTCCCGCCTTCAACGCGTTAGGCCTGCAACGGTCTCCTTTTTGTCGACGTGGTATCTTCTTTTTAGTAGGTAGTGCGAGCTTCTAGCCATTTTTTGTAATGCGGTTCCTTGATGGACTGAGAAACTTTGTACCATAATCCTGCTTGGATGTATTAGTTACGAATGAAATGTTTAAAAAAAATAACGTTAACTTTATGTTTTGAAAAAGAAAAGAAACAACGAATAATAACAGATAATTGAAAGCTGGTGAAGTGTGAGAGCAAACAAATAACACATTTACTCCATCGTTCAATCTTATCCTTAAGTTATGTAATAAGTCTCCTTCCTTGCAGAAGATTAATAAAACACCCTTTTTTGACCGTTTCATATCCGCGAGACTTCCATTGACTCGTCAACCGACAGACTTTGAGAGGTGAGACTATAACTTTGACTAGTTGCCTTTCATGCAGTCGGAAGAGATATAGGGATCCGAGGCGAAATTATATTTTTTTTTGTTTATATAATTTTATGCGTATTATATTTAAAATGAAATAATTCAAAATAACATATTTTTACCACATGGAATAAAAATTAGAAAACAAAAAATGATACAATTAGAATGTAAAATTTTTGATTAATTTATTTTGGTTCTTTAATAATTTTCACCAAATTATCATAGTATATAAAATGTGTATAAAAGGTGATGTAAATTATTAAATTAGTAACATAAAAATGAAGGTTAAAATTTTGTGTTAAAATGATGATACTTTTAAAAATATTAAATCTCTAAAACTTAGTTACTTTTAAATGTTTTTACATTTACTTATATTCAGAAAAATGATACAAAATATATAAAACCATATAATAATAGATAAAACCTTAAAAGTCAACAAAAGTTGCTTCAATTTTTATTTCTTTGATTTTTCTCAGCAAGTCATCTTAATTTGCATGGGTTAGAACTTAGAAGTTGATGATTTTAAAAAATACTATTAAAGTCTCTAGGATTTTAACTAAAATAGATTCTAACAAAAAAAAGTTCCAAACAAAAAGTGGATCTGAAATCCGGTAAAAATCTAACTAATATTTATTAGGTACAAAAAATTAGAGATTAGGGATCCCAAAAATTTTACATTATTAAGCACGGCTCCGGTTGCCTTGACCAGACTCTCGTTTGTCTCAAGATCCTCAAATATATTGACCCTTTTAATGTGGCCCATCTAACGTTATCACTTCAAAATTCAATAAATTGGGTTTTTGGTCTTTTGGCCCACATTTCCTCAGATTGTGAGGGGATAGATATATTTGAGTGATGAAAAGTTAAAGTGGTGTTGGGTGGTGATTTTTTTACTACAAAAGTGACTAGAAAGACAAAATCTTTAAAATTTCAGTGTGCAAGTAACACACATATCTTCTGTATATTAATTGATAAAAATTTGAAAAGGTGTAATCTCAATTTTGTAATGATTAAAAAAAATATATTGCTTATGTGTCAATCAATTAGGTATAATTAGTCATAAGTGTCAGTCTCACATTGAAACTGAAAAACATGTTAGTCTAATTCGATTTTTATATCTCACTATAAATATTTAATACCAACTATATGATATCATATGATATTAACTAAAGCAAGATGATTATTTATTGTATATTATTTCATTAAATAAAACCTACGGAATTACCTAATGTGATTATGATATATATAGTAATTAATGATTTTAAATAATGAAAATTTGCTAATAATCTGTATGATTTCTATCATTGTTGTTTAATTCTTTACTATTAAAATAAATTACACAATTACATTAATCATATATTAAAAATTTAGATTTTTTTGTATATGTTGTATTTTGAATTTTTCAAAACGAGTATAAATTACTAAAACTGTTAAAAGTCTCACATAAACTTTTGTGATCAATGTTTAAATTTTTTCTATAATAATATACAATGATAATAAAATCATATAAATAAATAATTTTATTTTAATAGGT
>NC_027752.1:41547468-41550569 GCF_000695525.1 Brassica oleracea var. oleracea | reverse complement strand
TATTATTTTATTATTTCATAATATGCAGAAAAATATAAAATAAGTAATTATTCTGCACAAGACAGTAAATCTTAACCTAAATATGTATCTCTTTAATAATTTTGAATCTTAAACATTTTCTAAATCTCAGGCCAAAATAAAAGAAATAAATGAGAATAAACTCAAAAATCAATATTTATATAGCAATAACCAAAATGACACAAAAAATAAAAAAATATTGAAGATAGATAGGATTGACACGTGACCGTAAATTTCTCATAATCATAATTAACTTTTAAATTGCTAAATCATGATATAAAACCGAGCTGACATAGTTTCATTGTAACCAAATAGTAGGCATGAGATTCTTCGGCCTAAACGTTAGGTTTTTATGCAATAAATAATTTTTGACCTAAAATATTTTTTAAAATGAGATCAGTTCATTAGTAAACAACAATTAATAAAAAAAGTTTAAAAAATTGTTTAAGAGCCAAATATATTAATTCGATCAATAATATAATTTGTTTTCATACGATATTTCTTAAATAATTTTCATATAAATATCTTGCGGGTCTTATCCTAGTATATAATAAACACACAAGAATTGAGAAATACATGGGGCAGCCCACGTAACCATCTATTGCACATCATCACATTTATTAGAGTGGATAACGAAGATCTACTTCATTGTTTGGCAGAACTATTACATGTGAGTTTGTGCATTTATACACATTAGAATACTAGAGTAGGAGGAGTCAAATAGCTAGACCTACATATGTATTCTCTAACCGAGACAAACCGTACGGTTCTAGCTGATAGAGCTCCGAGAATCTTGGAGGGAGAAGTTGAGACTGATATCAGAAAGATTCAATGTAGAATCCATGGAGGAAGACGAGGGAAAATGATCCTCGAACCATGGAATTGGGAGGGGTGATGTGTTGTTGAAAAAGAGAGTAGAGTAGTCTTTGGTGAGACTTGCTTCTTGTGTTTCACATGCTTTCTCCAACATGCTCTCCATGTATTTCCCTTGTGCTTCTATCCTTTGATTCACCTGTCTTTCTACTTCTACCTCTTCCTCTATTCTTCTTTTCACTTCCATTTGCATCCTTCATCACCAATTCATCATTTATAATTTACCATTTAATCATATACTATAATAAGATTTTAATTAAGTTTTAAGTATATTTGAATCAATAGTTAGGAATGTGAAGTGGAAAGCACATACTCGTTCATATTGCGACCAATGATGTGAGGAGTACTGAATACAACATTCCTTTGAAGATCCAACATGGAAGCTGCATGTGTAATCGATCGATGTCGATTAACAACTAGATAAGACATTCATTGTCACAAATTAACCAATATATGGAGTGATTTTGATTAATTAAGAAGGCTGATGAATTATGCGCACCTCTATTAGTATCCCTAATATTAGTGGAGTGACCATGACTATGCTCGTTGTGAGGCTGCTTTCCAAGTCTGAACTTCTGTAAACACATATACATATAAAGTTATAGTTACCGGTATGTTATACTTTTTAATTCTAATTTCTAAGTATACATGCAAAACTAACTAATTAAGAAGGAACACAAGAACAGTAAAGTAGGAAGAATGATGTATGAAGCAAGACAAGGACCTGGAGATGGCTCTTGAGATGGTAAAGTGTAAGACCCTTCACAGCCATCACTCTCATAATCGTCTTTGGTGTAGCTTCTGTTGATATAATATCACAATTATAGGTAATGTTTACTATTAGTGTAAATAATCACCAACTACATACTATACTGCATACAGACATACATATGACTACAAATGAATGAAGCAATATAAGAAATGATAATGGTGATGAAAACGTACTGTCAGGGCCTCCAAGGTGAGTGACGGCGTCAACGAAACGTTCATGAAGCTCAGCGGTCCAGCAGAGACGAGGTTTAGGGTCGGTGGTGAGAACGAGACCTGATGGTGACTCGGCTCTCCTCTCCTCCCTCGACTGCATCATGATTAACAGATGCCGATAGGTGATGCAATATTCAACACAAGCGAATATTAAGTATTTATGAAAGATGAAAAAAAGAAACAATCGATAGGTGATTAAGTTACCCATGGTGTTGGATGTCAGTTGATCCATCTTGTTTTTTCCTTTTTTTTTGCTAAGATGTGTCAAACTTAGATCTCGCTTTGCAAAATCTCTTTTCATTTATATGATATTTACAATTTAGCAAAAAAAGAAAAAAAGAAACACACGACGTTTTGCAAACTATAAAGTTAAATTATGGACTGACATTGACACATATAACCTTTTTGTATAATCATATTTAAAGGCAGGGATGCATATCTATAGACTATATGTACAAATGCAATATGGTTTACGCTTCGAAGTTGTAAACCATGCAGGCGATTTTACATCTACACATGTCTATTGTTAAGTACCGTTAAATCCAAATTATAGCATGTCCCAGTCCTTCTATTGTTGATTTTTAACGCGTCTGGCTTTATATATTCATACGATAAGAATTTGCTTAATACCATCAAATCCAAATGTATAAGTCGTCATATTTTGATGTAATGCACCTTCATTCGATAAGAAATTGCTTTTAGATATATGCAATGTGGGAGTAAGGAGCATAAGGGCATGATTATCGGAGTATCTTGGGCTTCGTCCTTAGGTATTTCGGCCCAAAAAAAAAATAAAAAAGCCGCGACATCATAAGAAATTAAGCTGAACGTCCCCCATTAAGATGTTTTTGGGCTGGTCCTTCGTCACAGGTGGCAGCATCCGATTGGAGAAGGTATCGGTGTAGGGCAAAGACCTCTTTTCCTGTCTCACAACTCTCTCTTGTCTCTCCTGTGTCTCTCTCGACGGCGATAGAGAACGACATCCAAATTCAAGCGTCTCTGGTTTCGATCGGTGGGGAGCAATCTTTTCTCGTCTCTCACGACTCTCTCATGTTCTCTCCCGAGCCTCTGTCGAAGGCGATAAGTAACCGACATCCTCTTTCAAGCCTCTCCGCCGATTTGAAAAAGGTATGTTTTTTTCTACCGCTTTGAGATTTAATTGTCGATCTACCTCCTCCGAATGATTGCATGATTCCCGTTTGTTGATCTTGTTGCTGTTTGTCTTG
>NC_027752.1:41543614-41546611 GCF_000695525.1 Brassica oleracea var. oleracea | reverse complement strand
TAGATAATGGTTGGGTGGTTGTGACTTATTACTTGTTACCGTTTCAACTATTAAACCCCAATATGTCATAATTATCTCCATACGCTTCTTTCTCTCCTCTTTCCTTAAATTGGCTCGTTGTTCTCTATACTCTCATATCTGTTCATGGTGGTATGGATTCAAGCAATCATGATATGGATTCAACGAATCCATATAGCCAGTATCGTAGTTATGTAGGGCTTCTTAACAGCCAAAGAGAAAATGTAGTTCATCAAAACTTTTCTTATGAAAGTTTTCCCTCTAGTGGAAACCTTGGATCCTCTGAAATCCCTCCGTTAAGTTCTCAACAATCTGAAGCTCCAGCTGTACCTGAAGACACACCCGCATAGCGTCGGGAGAGAAAGAAATGGTCTCCAGCTGATGACGAGGTTCTAATAAGCGCGTGGCTCAACACCTCTAAGGACGCTGTTGTTAGAAACGAACAGAAGTCATCTCGAGACATTGCGGCCAGCTCTCGGATAAGGTTGATTATCTAACGTCTGTGAGTGACTACGACACGCAGCTTAACCAGGTAAAGGAACTGCATTACGAGACAGAGCAGAAGTTGGTTAGCCTTGAGAGAATTGTGTGTGACTTAGCTAAAAAAAAATTTAGGTTTGGGAATGGCTTTCAACTCGTTGTAGGTTTTATGGTTGTTGTGCTAGGGATAATAGCCATGGTCCTCTTGATTAAGTAACTGCATCTCGTTTCCTCGTTGCTCATATGCAGTTGTTGTAGGTTTGAACTCTTGGCTTTGAACTTGTATGCACTTGATAGCCATGGTCCTCTTGTATGAACTCTTTGAACTAGTATTTTGTATGCTCGGCTCTTTTGTATGAACTTGTATTTTCTATGCTCTGTCTCTTTTGTATGACTTGTATTTTGAATGCTCTATAACTTGTATTTTGTATGCTCATTGAGACTGCTGATGTAACCAATAATCAGACAAAATATAAGAAACATGCTCTTTTTCAACAATGCAAGTTATAGATGAGTAAATTAAAGGAAAATATAACCATAAAAAACTTGTATACTTCACGAGATTTATCAAGTAAGAAACATGCTCTCTTTCTTTTGTTTGTATACTTCACGCGTTTTACAAACTTGCTCACGGGATATAGAATCACACAAACAAACAAATAAATCACTTACACAATCAAAGAACCTATAAAGCCTACTATGACACTAACAAGCTACTATCACGGGTGATTCATACACTTGCACTATCACGGGAGATTCATACAATCACACAACCACAACTTCTTCAGCCTATAAGTATGACATCTTCTTTCATTACACTTACACTTTCATCTATCCTCAACTCATTTCTATAACAATTTTTTTTTTCATTTGAAATGGCATCTTCTTCCCATTATCATTACCACAAAGATGATGATGCTGATGATGAACTTGAATCCCGATTACAAAATTTTTTCCAGTGGCTAAATTTGGACATCTCCCGAATAATTACAATGTTTAGAGAAACTTAGACGGAAAAAAAAAACTACAATGTTTAAGTTTCTATGAATTCAATAAAATGTTTTTTTTTCATGTTGTATTTTTTTTTCCAACTTTGTCATGTTTTAATGTTATATGTTTTTTTAATAATTTTCCTTTTATATGTTGTTACTTATTTAAATTAATAATAAATTTATTAAGAACCATCAAATTAATCCTACCAATAATCCTAAAATATGGGATTGTCCTTAACCTTGGTCCTTAACATAAAAAAACACTAAATTAATCTAAGGACTTAAGCATAAGTCCTACCAATAATCATGCCCTAAGCAGCTTGTTTGTTTTAAAAAAATGTTTTAATCTCGATGAGAGGATTCGTGTGCGGTGTGCTTTGAATAAAGATGACAAGTGGAATAAAGCTGATGCTTAACTTTGATCTCAACAATTAAGTTATGTGTGCAAATACGAATCATGCAGGTTGGAAAAAAATAAAATAAAAAGTATATATTTTGTTTGCTTAGTTTTGAAGCCGCCTCTTGTCTCCTTTATTTGATAGGAATCTTCTTGTATGCATGTAAGATGAATCTATTCCCTTTCATATCACACACACCACTAAGAGCGCATGCAACGCTGAGTCTCATCACACTCGATTTCGAATGTTTTTTTATTTTTTTATTAATTTTTTTTTTGTCTAATTAAAAAAAAAAACTAATCGCAGGCTGCCACGTGTCGTGGGGCCTGTGACACAGTAACAAAACTCAGCTAAGATCAATCTTTAGCTTGGAAGTTTTCGGCTCCGATCTGACACACGAAAACTAAAAAAATCAATTTTTTATATTTTTTTTTAAGGATTTCTCCTATGGACCCTGGGTTGCATGTGTTCTAATGACTCAAACACAACTCAACCAAAAATGTAGACTTCTCTCACGTTACTGAGCAATACAAACATTAGACCCAAGAAGAAAGGTAACTAAGCCCATTTAAAAAGTATTCAAGCCCAGTCCAATAAACGTAAGGCCCAATTGAGTTAGGCCCCCTTTACCTTCGTTATTTTTTGTCTTTTGGTGTTCCTAATATAACAATTGCAATTCATAATTTTGTCATTTTTCCTACCCACTCTACTTTCTCTTGCTTATTCTATTTCTACTCATCAATCACCAAAGAATCTTAGCAATAGATCATTCTTTTTTTTCCTTTTTTTTCTGATTTATGTGGTCTGAACACAATCGAATAATTGGTCATAACATGTGATAGATCAAACTTAGGAAGTTAATTCGTGAACTAAACAAAGAAAGGGGACTATTATGTAAATTCAGTTAAATTAAAAAAAAAAGGAGCGAAGTTAACAAACAAACAAAAAAAAAAGGAGCGACTTTGACCAAATCAACCATGGGAGAGGGAGGAGGATCTACGAAACTTCGATTTGGGGGTTTTCTTATCTTCTAGATCGTAGCTAAATTGGTCTAAAGCCGTCGCCTTTGACGACGACCAAGCTTCTGGTCTCGTTTCTCCCTTTCTCTA
>NC_027752.1:41536057-41541055 GCF_000695525.1 Brassica oleracea var. oleracea | reverse complement strand
CTTTTCCCTCAGCCATGCCTTCCAATACGGCGTCGTCTAGCTCCGCCCCTGCCGGATCTGCAGATTCTTCCGCCTCCCGGACAAAATCCAAGCGACCCAAGTGTAAATCTCTCTTCCTTTTGGATCCTCGTTGACTCTAATTATATTATCTGCAAAATCCATTCTTTTTGTTTCAGCTTCTTGCGTAGAAACAAAGTTAGAATCTTTAGCCATGTTTTTGAATTGAATTGAATCAATCAAGCTCTCGTTGATGTTTGGTTTTGCAGATTCGAAATTTACACAACAGGAGCTTCCTGCTTGCAAACCAATTCTCACGCCTGGTTGGGTATATAGCTTCTTTCTATTCTTTGAGAAACGTTATAAAAGTTTCCTTTTTTAATTATTTAATTTTGCAGGTGATTCTGACGTTTTTAGTCATTAGTGTTATCTTCATCCCCCTTGGAGTTGTCTCTCTTTTCGCTTCCCAAGATGTAAGTGAGGATGAAGATCCTCATCTTTGCGCTTCGTTTTTCTTTTTATCCACGTTAACCAAATGTTTCTATCTCTTTATGTGATAATAATAGGTTGTTGAGATCGTTGATCGCTATGATAATGACTGCGTCCCGACGCCTGCTAGGGCTAACAAGGTTGCTTATATTCAAGGAGTTTCAGACAAATCTTGTAACCGGACACTAGTGGTGAGTTTCACTACGCAACAAGAGAACAACACTGTTTCATTCTTTGAGAGAAGGAGTAGCCTCTGATGTTGTCTTTTGTTTACTTTCTCCTTGTGGGTGGGTATCTTCAGGTTCCTAAGAAGATGAAGCAGCCTATCTACGTTTATTACCAGCTTGAGAACTTCTACCAGAACCACCGCAGGTATTCTATGGAGTTACTATAGTGCTTGACATTGAGTATGTGACTTTGATTCCTTAAATCCTTTTGTTTCTTGCATTGGTGTTTTGGATATTACAGGTATGTTAAAAGCAGAAGTGATTCTCAGTTGAGGAGTGTGAAAGATGAGAATCAAATAGATGCGTGCAAGCCTGAGGATGATGTTAATGGGCGGCCTATTGTGCCATGTGGTCTAATTGCTTGGAGTCTCTTTAATGACACATACGCTTTATCTAAAAACAACCAGCCTTTAACTGTAAACAAGAGAGGGATTGCTTGGAAGAGTGACAGGGAACACAAGTTCGGCAAAAATGTATTCCCCAAGAACTTTCAGGAGGGCAATATCACCGGTGGTGGCAGGCTAGATGCAAATAAATCGGTAAGCCTTTAATGCTTTGGTAGAGTCATCAAACTCTCGGTTGCAAAACACTTGATTTTGAATCTTTACCTCTCTCTGTCTCTTATGGTGTTTCAGCTGAGTGAGCAAGAGGATCTGATCGTGTGGATGAGAACTGCAGCTTTGCCAACGTTTAGAAAACTTTACGGGAAGATAGAGAGTGACCTGGAGAAAGGCGATACCATACACGTGACTCTGTTAAACAACTACAACACATACAGTTTCGATGGGAAGAAGAAGCTTGTTCTGTCAACAACCAGTTGGCTCGGTGGGAAGAATGACTTCCTCGGCATTGCTTACCTCACAGTTGGAGGAATCTGTTTCTTCTTGGCACTTGTGTTTACCATCATGTATCTTGTGAAACCAAGGTACATACAAATGATTCTTATCCTTGTTGGCTATTATATAACAGCAAAGCGTAGATAGATTTTGATTTGGTGTTGGTGTTTTTTGCAGGCGTCTTGGAGATCCTACTTACTTGTCATGGAACAGAGTTCCCGGTGGTGGTCGGTAAACAAAAGACTCTTTAAATGATCCGTGTATGTAAATCTCTTTATCCATGATTGTAATATTTAGCTAAAACTGCCAGTGATAGTTTGTATTTATAGATGTGTAAGTGCTATGATGATGTTACAGTTGAAAGATGCCCACCATGATTGATGCTTCCTATCATTTTCATTTACCTTTCTCCTTTTCTCTTCCTCCATCCACATAACGAATAAAGCACTTAGCTAGCCTCTCTCTTTCTGCCTTTAACTAATGTTTGTCTCTATCAAAAAGCAAGCCATTGAGTTCAAAACAGAATAGTATTGATTCCAAGATTACAGATTCGAGAAAAAAAAGAGCAGCATTGTGTGCTTGTTTGCTTGCTAGTATCTGTGGACACAATGTATCACGCCCAAATGGCTAAGAGAGACATGGAAGCAGCGCCGAGGAGGAGGGAGAGGAAAGCAGCCAAGTGAAGCCAGAGATTAGATTGCAATCTTGGGTTAACAAAGTCAGGAGCAAGAAGATCAACGAGTGACATGTAAATGAGTATCCCAGCTGATGCAGCGTTCAGCATTCCTTCCACCATGATTGCCTCTTTGCTCTCCCTCCCGTATCCTAAGCCACTCGACATCCCCATACCTATCCCTATCCCCACAGGCGCAGTCACTGAGAAAAATGTCGCCATTATCACCGTAGATTTTGACTGTAACTCCGCCTATAACATCAAAACATTTGTCAGAACTATATCAATAAAACCAATCGGAGATAAGTGGAGTGGATGCTTACGAGAGAGATGCAGCCACCGAGGCCAAGGCCTTCGAAGAACTGATGGAAAGAAAGTGCAGCCATGAGCGGCTTTATAGTGTCTACACTCTGTGAAGCTCCAAGAGATATCCCTATAATAACCGAATGCACAACTATCCCAATCTCAAGAACCTGAGAAACAATCCTTCTCCTGATCAACTCCGTCGACCCATGCGAGTGTCCATGACTCGCATGAGTATGAACATGAACATGACCCGCATGCTCTTCATCCTCAACCACGCTCACTTGCTTGTTTCCCATACTATGCTGCCTCTTGTAATACGCCGTCGCGAATGTATCGATCATAAGCGTCCCCATCGCCGACAGCATCGCGACAAAGCCAGCGAACGGGAACTTACCAGCTGCAGTGGTCTCAAGACAAGGCGAGCTTAGTCTCTCGAACGCGTCTGGTAATATATGGACGAACCCTGTACAGAGGATCACTCCTGCAGCGAAGGCTTTCACCATGAAGAAGATATCGTTCTCCGGCTGTAACGCCGGGATCTTCTTCCCTATCAACGGTAGACTCACGCCGACACCTCCTGCCACAAGAAGCAAAGCGATAGAACCGAGCTTCAGCGTTGTTGCTCGCTCTGCTTCCTCTTGTGACACAACGTCGTGTTCATCGTGACTTGTACAATCACTAGACGCGCAACAAACATGCATACATATCACTAATATTACATAAACTCTCAACATGTTTGTGGAGAAACAGAAACTGTATTCAGACATGAGTTTAGTTTAGATATTTTCTGGTTTCTATGTTGTAAGAAAGTAAAGTGTGGAGTGTTATGGAGAAGTAGGGGAAGCTTTTTATAATGAGAAAGCGAGAGAGAACCTTTAACTTTATTAGCGAGTGGTTCGTAAATGATAGTAGCAGAATATTAACTTACGTAGAGTTGACCACTATACATTACATACTAACTTCGTTGTCACGCATCTTATTACTCTGATAATTGTATAACTTTTAAGTCACTAACAATGACTAATCATAAAAATGGAATGAACAAAAAAAAAAGTATTGCTCTTTTGGCATTTTAAGTTTTTGTTATTTATGGGACAAGACGACTAAAGAAATTTCATTGGTTAGTACAAGAAGTTCCTTAAGTATCTTAGGTTGGAGTTTATGGATGGTTGATATAAGACGCCCTTTCGATAACTTCTAATCATTACTTATCTGTTTATATACATTTTTGAGATACAAAACAATTCAAAGATACATGTTGAGAAAAGTCATAGAGACAAGTTGAGTTTGGAGCTTGATTGGTCTTTAGATAACTAGCATACTGTTTTCTTTTACGTATGCGTAGATTTGGTCTTAAAGGAGATACGTTGTGAATGATTTCTAACCCTTGTAATTGCTAGTCAATAGTCATGATCATGGTGACTATTTTAACTACTTTATCAAAAGCGAAAAGAAAAATGTATACAAATTGTACTTTTTAACCAGAAAGTAAAATGTGAAGACAGAATGTCGTCATGGTAGTCTGCGAGCCGTGAGAAGAGTGATTTTAATTTAATTTTTCCATTTACTTTTGCCTTCAAAATGTTACGATGGTCTCATCGTCCTCACTCCTCACAAGGTGGTATCGGTGGGTAGTGTTGGGCCAATAAGGCCACGTGTTTTGAATTTTGATTTCACTGTCACCATTACGTTGAGTGCGATGGTTACCTGAACCTAATGTTGGCAACATTTTTCTTGTCAACAGCTTCAATTTCAATAATTGAAGAGTCTTCCATCTTGGGATGTAGACATGAGAAAAAAATAATAGGACTATAACTAGCTTTCCGCGCTAAGAAATGTACATTCGTAGAATAGAGTTTATAATACAAAAGGAACTCCGTCTCCAAGCATGCATTCTTGGCAAATCATCATGAACTTCTCAAACTGTAGTGACAGATAAGACCATTCATGTACATTTCATTGTTCAAATCAAAGTTCGAGGCTCCTAATGATGCAATGTCATTACCTGTGAGACCCATAAGGCGTAAAATATCCATATTTTTCAGATGATCATCAACTGAATGATCCTGTGACACCCCGATTTACATAATAAAATGTTACGATAAGTAAATAGTTCTGATACCAAAATGTGACACCCGTCACTTTCGAAATAGTAAAAATAATTCGATAAGTACAAATATCTGAAATATCCATTTATAAATATTTGAAAGTCCACATCCACGCTTGAATTCCATAATATAAAATAAAATCTGAAACATAAAGTACGACATAAACCGAGAGTCCGAACTACGAAATAACATAAACGATAAAAGCCCAAAGGCCTAGAGGCCCGATAACGATAAAAGCGATAAAAAGATAGATGCCCAAAAGCCCAATAGTAGTAAAAGCCCAAAAGCACCGGTCCGGTATAATCACTTCTGCTCGTCGGTCTCACCTGAAAGGGGGAAAGAAGGAGGGGTGAGCGACAGGG
>NC_027752.1:41501738-41531783 GCF_000695525.1 Brassica oleracea var. oleracea | reverse complement strand
CCGGCGGCGACGGCGGAGCTGCGGCGGCGGTTTACCGGAAAGTTGGCCGGCGGCGACGGCGGAGCTGCGGCGGCGGACGGTGGTCCGGCGGCGGAGCTGCGGTGGCGACGATTTCCGGCGGCGGCGCGTGCGTTTCACGCGCGCGCGAAGGGCGGTTTTCTGGAGGCGCGTACGGATTCGTCCGGGCTCCGTTTGAGGCGTGGTTGGTGTCTACGGCTTCGTCTCGACGAGAGGAACACGATGATGGCCTTGGATGCATGAGATTTGCAATGGTTAAGAAGTTATGGTCGATTTACTAAAACGGCCGAAACTTAACTCAAAAACATGGCGGTTTTCAATTACCTTTGGTTGCGGATGATGGTGGTGACAAGCTGAACGTGATCACGGCACACGGTTGCTCCGGCGACGAGCTCAGGTGAGCTTTCTCTCTCTTTCTCTCTCTCTTTCTCTCTCTCTCTCTCTCTCTCTCTCTCTTTAAAGAAGTTGGAGATGGTGGAGATAATGGAGATGGTGGGGATGGTGGAGATGGTGGAAAAGAAGGTGAAAGTGGTGGGGTTGGGGAAAGAAGTGGAGATGGTGGGATTGGGTCATTACAGATCCATCCACAACCACATGTGGTATTTTATGATTCATCAAACCTGCATGATAAATCATTCACATGCATCTACATGTGCATTGTCCATTATTTATATCACGGATATATTGTTCATATTGTTTTACATAATTTACGAGATGTGTACTTTAATTTGAAATTATTACTAGCTTTAAGCTGCATTTTACGGATGAAATTTATATAAAATATTCACCTTCTTTGGGTCAGAAATCTCCACTTTTTATATATGAATTCTTCTACTAAATCAGAATTTCATAGACTGTATTTATTATTGAGAAATAATGATTTTATTTGTTATTTATTAGGTATTCTGGTTTTATTTTCTATCTATTGGATATTTTTTTATTTAAAATATAATTAAATTTTATATAGTTATGACATGTTTAAAAGTTTAGTAAGAGATATGTTACTATTAAGTTGGATCAAATAACATCCATTCATATTCAATAAAATCTTTAATTTTTAGACTAATAAAAAAATGAATAATCTAATAGTATAACAAAATTATTAAATTTATTACTCTTTTAAATAAATAGTGTTGAATGTTTTTTAGCTTTACAATATAAAATATGACAAATATTCTTCATATTTTGTGATAAAAATCTCTTTATAGATATTAAATTTAGTTAAACTTATGTATTTATATGACATAGATATAGATGATAAAGAAAATATTACTAGCAAAAACATATAAAATGTTTATCCGTGGTCTGTTTCCACCCGGAAATTAGGTGAGTGTTTTTGATAGACGGAATCTAACTTTTTTTAGTTTCAAGAAAAAACATAGAAAATGTAAAAAAAAAAACAAAAAACAAAAATACCGAAATTAATACCGAGATACAAGTCTTCCGGTCTATTACCGAGATAGAATTCTTCCGGTCCAGTTCCGAGATATTTTACTATATACCGGTTTTCGAGATATTTTACTATGTACCGGTTTGATCAAACCGAGCCTTTGCAAATGGGAAAAAAAATCTCCAGAGTATATAAAAAAAAAGGCATTGAAGAAGAGAGAGAGGCGGACAGGAGGAAAGTGAGAAAGCTTAAAAGCAATCGTCGCGAGTCTTCCCCGAGTCACTCCCCTCTCTTCTCTCGGCGGCGTTCTCGTTCGATTAGGGTTTTTGTGTCACCTTGCAGATTCTTCAACACACAATGGTACGCGCTTTCTCCTTTCTTTCTTCCTTCCTTCTTGCTCTGTGTTTTTTTTTTTTCCGGATCCACTTAATCTCTGTATCTGACGCTGTAAAGCTTTTGTCTTTTGATAATTCAATTCCAAAGTAGAATCGAAAGCCCATTACTTTTTTGCGATTCAGTGGTTTACCGATCATCTTTTGTGTGTAATTTTGATTCAATCATATGATCTTGTGCCAGCATAAGTTGAGTAGAAGCAACCGCGACAAACTTCAGCAGTTCGTGGCTATCACTGGAGCTAGGTAACTGGATCTATCTTTACCTTATCGCTAGTTTACTGTAGATTCGATGTTTTGTAAGGGCTAGAAACAGTGATTAGTACTGTAGCTGCTTGAGAGCTAACGTGTTTGCATCATTCTTGTGTTTTTTTTTAACCATAAATCTTGAAACTTTTGGTTTGGTGACTTTGTTTAATGATGTGGGCAGTGATAAGAATGCTCTTCAGGCTCTCAAAGCCAGCGATTGGCAGCTCGAAGCAGCTTTTGATGTGTTTTACAGCCAGCCCCAGCCAAGAAGCAATGGTGATATGAGACGCTTGGAGGAGCTCTACAATAGATATAAAGGCGAGCT
This sequence comes from Brassica oleracea var. oleracea, assembly GCF_000695525.1. Classification (NCBI taxonomy): domain Eukaryota; kingdom Viridiplantae; phylum Streptophyta; class Magnoliopsida; order Brassicales; family Brassicaceae; genus Brassica; species Brassica oleracea. The sequence continues at coordinate 41,529,409 of NC_027752.1, read as the reverse complement.
GCCTTCTTTCTCTCGAGTTGATTAAAAAACCTATGTTTTGATATCATTTGTGTACTTTTATGGTTTAAAAGTTTCATGTTACATTCTGCAGACCCATATTCTGATATGATTCTGGCCGAAGGTATCTCGGTTCTGTGTAGTGATCTTCAGGTATGTTTTATCTCCTTTGAATAATCCTAAGAATGATGTGGTTTATTACTGACTTGATTTTTTTTCTCCAGGTGGAACCCCAAGACATTGTCACGGTATGTCTATTCTGAAATCTTTTTTCATACAACTTGTTTGTGTGCATTTGTTTTCTTCATTTGCTCTCTGGCTGCCAAAGTATTAGTTAATTAGTAATTTGTGAGAGAGATAGTGACTTGAAAAGCTAAGAATGACAAAAAATCGAGATCCCGGGAGGAACAGATTAGAAATAGGGTTGTAAACTCATTGGTTTCTTTCATTGTTGCTCTGACTTTTCTTGTTCATCTTCTGACCATTAACGGGTACTTCTGTTTCAGCTGGTTCTGTCGTGGCATATGAATGCTGCAACAGCGTGTGAATTTTCCAAGGAAGAATTTTTTGGTGGATTACAGGCATTAGGGTGAGTGAACTCTAGTCCTAATGATGTTAACGTTGTGGCCTGTTCTATGACTTTTTGGTGCGGAGTTTAACTTTGACCCAATTTTGTGATGGCAGCGTAGATTCCATTGGGAAGTTGCAAGAAAAGCTGTCATTTATGCGTTCTGAGCTTAAAGATGAACGTAAGAAACAAACTGAAATATCCATTCGTTATCCTGTTTTATGATTTGGGTTTAGAAAGTTCCATGTTGGCTGACATGTTCTTCTTGTGCGTTTATGTTTGTTCAGAAAAGTTCCATGAAATATACAACTTTGCTTTTGGGTGGGCGAAAGAGAAGGTAAACAAAGCTTGTTCTGAAGTAGTTGCCATCGCGAGGTGTTCTCTCTTTGTTAGTGACAATCTTCATTTGTTAAAATGTTTCAGGGACAGAAGTCTCTTGCTTTAGATACAGCTATTGGTATGTGGCAGCTGCTTTTTGCAGAAAGAGAGTGGCCATTAGTAAACCACTGGTGTGATTTCTTACAGGTTAACAAACACTCGTGAGTTTAGTATTATCATCAAAAGGCATGTTCTTATTGCTTCTGATACAATTTTGCTTCCTAAAATCAGGATCGTCACAACAAGGCCATATCTAAAGACACGTGGGCACAGCTCCTGGAGTTTGCAAGGGTAATAGAAAAACACTAGTTATAATTGTGTCATTGAGCTTACATATTGATTGCAACTAGGGCTTAGCGTTGATATATGGATTGAGACCGTAGTTTGTGTTGCAGACGGTGGACCCGGCGCTGTCGAACTACGATGCAGAAGGAGCATGGCCTTACCTCATCGATGAGTTCGTTGAGTACCTGTATGACAAGAGCGTTGTTGAGAAGTAACATGCCAATTGGGAGAAGTACTCAGCTCTATTTTTACAGTGGTCCTTGCTCATTATTTATGAATAGACTTGTGTGTTCTTGTCCGAATCTTCATCTTCTTATTTTGATGATCAAATAACTAAGATGTTCCAACTTTCAGACATCCAGTATCTATCTTCTATTACCAATAATCACCGCACGAACAAACTCCATCCTTGAAATGGTGGAACCGATTGGTGTCTCTCACAACAATCTCTCTACCCACAAGCTTCGAGATAACTTTTGTAGCAGCGTGACAGTTCACACAAGCTCTCAGATTCTTTGTGATCCGCAGCGTTGTCTCTTGGGGCGTACTTATAAGTCCATACGCAATAGCTATCCTCTCGCTGTGGCTGCACAGAGTCTCCTCAGCTTCTTCATCGTTGAGATCGTGCAGCGATGCATCCTTGTACGCCACAAATCCACTTTCCTTCAGTTTAGTCTCAATCCACTCCACTTGTCTCTCAATCTCTTCATATCTTGGATGCGACTTATCACCAACTCGAAAAGCCTCCAACCTTCCCCTTACTTCAACCCAGCTGCATCCAACGTCTTTGCTCAATCCCTTCTCCTTCATTCTCAGTCGCACCTCTGCAACGCGGTCCCACAAACGAGCTGCAGCATACAGATTAGATAGCTGCACGTAATGGCCAGTGTTGGATGGGTCTATTGAGAAAAGTTGTTGAGCTGCGTACTCTCCCAAGCCCACGTGGCGATGTTTCTTGCAGGCGCTTAGGAGCGCTCCCCAAACCGTTACACCGGGATGGATAGGCATGCATCTGATCACCTCATAAGCTTGATCAATATGACCAGCACGCCCCAGAAGATCGATGACGCATGCATAGTGTTGCTGCTGCGGGTTGATTTTGTGGTCTGTCATCCTGTTGAAGAACCACCAGCCTTCTCTTACCAAGCCTGAATGGTTACAAGCCACGAGAAGCCCCAGGAAAGTGACGTCATTGGGTTGCACTCCACCACGCTCCATAGCACGGTATAGACTGATAGCTTCTCTAGCCCGCCCGTGCAGTCCATACCCAACGATCATAGCACTCCACACCACAACGTCTCTATCAAGTGTTCTGTCGAAAACTGATCTTGCGCACTCTACACTTCCGCATTTAGCAAACATATCGATAAGGGCGCTGCTAATAAAAACATCATCCCTGTAGTCGCTCCTGCCTATATACTCGTCCATCCAGCGAGCCTGCTCAAGAGAACCTACTTGAGCACAAGCCGAAACGGCAGATGTTATGGAGATGGTGTCAGGTCTTACACCTTTATTGATCATCTCATGAAACGCATCAATAGCGTCTTTGGCATAGCCGTTCTTCGCATACCCAGAGATCATGGCGTTCCACAAAATCAAGTTCGGTGACTTCATCTTACCAAAGAGAATCTTGGCGGTTTCGACTTGGCCACACTTTGCGTACATGGTGTTGAGAGAGATGAGCAAGTCAGGCTCTGTTTCAAGACCAATCTTCACAACAGAACCATGAACAGCTCTCCCTTGCTCCAAATCCTGCAGGCACGTAAAAGCATTGAGAACGCTGACGAGAGCTACACAATCAAGCTTCACATCCATCTTCCTCATCTGACTGAAAATCTCTAACGCCTCCAGAGGCTCACCGTTCTGAGCATAAGCTGAAACAATAGCCGTCCACGAGACTACCGTTCTCTCTGACATTGGCAGCCCTTCAAACACAGTTCTCGCACTCCCCATACGCCTACACTTCGCGTACAGTGCAATGAGACCGTTCTGAACAAACCCATCTGCTTCGAATCCAAGCCTGAGCACCTGAGCATGCACGAGCCGACCCATCTGAAGGTGAGGCAAACCGCTGCAAGCTTTAAGAAGATGAGGGAAAGTGAAGGAATCAGGAGAGACGCGAGCGAGTTGCATCTTGGAATACATGAGAAGCGCATCTTGGAAGAGATTGTTTCTTGAATAACCCGTTATAATAGCATTCCAAGGGAATATCTGAGGGCGAGGCAAATCGTCGAACACCTTGCGTGCGAAGCGTATGTCACCAAAGGAAGAGCTTGCGTGGATGAGCTTGGTGATCAATAAACTACTGAGCTGCAAACCCAATACAAATAAACGTGCGTGGATTTGCCTAAGCTGAGATTTGTGAGTGGAGCTGCCGATAAGCGAGGCGTAGAAAGAATCTGAATGGATCCCACTGTTGGCTACATCAAACATGAACATGTTTTTCACTTGAAAAGATCAAAGCTTTACGTGTAGCAAAGCTGCAGAATTGAGTAGCAAAGAGTTCTTACAGTGGAGAAAAGGAGAAGCAAGAAGAGATGATTCCGACATTGTCATTCCCATGTCCTCCTAAGTCCTAACAATATCTTGTTCCATATTCATCTCCAAAAAAAAATTGTATGTTGTATTCAACAAAAAGAATGTATCTCGTATTAAAAATTTGTATTTTTTTTTTACATAATACTCTCACCATTCCATAAAAAATGTTAAAAATTTATTTAATTTATATTTTTGTTTATTTACCTGTTTTAGTCATATTAATTACATATAACTATACTACATGGATTATTTATTCTTTTGAAGTTATAGTAATATTTTGGATATCATATGTGTATCTTCTTAAAAGTACAAAAATCTAAAAAAATCGAAACTGAGAGAATATATAATAGATTCCACTATTATCCTTAGTTTAATTTGCGTATAAATTATTTTATAAATAAATCTATAATATTATTTATAAAATGATTTTGCTGATTTGTCATCTCCTCCATGATTTGAGGCTTAGTCAATAATTTTCTTAAATAATCTTTTTATATATTTTAATAATAAACAATTTTAGAAACATGATAATTACAATATTTCAGCTATACAAATATTTGAGATTATCTTATTTATTAATTACATTTGATTTTAGGTGAGTCAACGATTTTAATAAATAATTTTAATAATATTTATATATTAGATAATAAATAGTTCTTATAAAGTGATTTTGCTGATTTGTCATATTCTCCATGATTTTAGGATTAATCAATAGTTTTCTTAAATACTTTTTTTATATATTTGAATGATAAACGGTTTTAGAAACATGATAATTACATGTTTTCCATGATTTTAGGCTTAGTCAATAGTTTTCTTACATATTTTATATATATTTTAATAATAAAAAGTTTTAGAAACATGATAATTACAATATTTAAGGTATACAAATATTTGATATTATCTTATTTATTATTAAAAACATTTGATTTTAGGTGATTCAACGATTTTATTAAATAATTTAAATAATATTTATATATTAGATAATAAACAGTTCTAAGAAAAGTATGATAATTATCATCTACAAAACTATTTGATATCATCTTATTAATATTATATAAAAGATTCTTCTCTTATATGTCATGAAAAGATTAAATTTATATTTTTGGTACTAAAAAGGTTATATATTTTTGGATTTTGTTAATATAAGCTCATCGATAACATATACAATTTATTATTTTAATCTATTAGTGTTTAGTTTTTTAAAAAGTATGTTTTCTAACAATTGTAAGTTTTGCTAATATGTGTTACCACAATAGCTCATATTTATGTTCTACCCAATCAATATTCGATTACATGTCGTATGAGAAATCTACAAAAAAAACAAACTTATAAAGAAAAAAGATGAATATTTAAGAAAAAAAATCATATATATATATTTTTAAAACTTTTTCATATAGAAATTTGATGTTTGATTTTTTTTTTAGAACATTTAAATTACTAAGATATAAACTAATAAACTTTGTAAAACGATTATGACCCATGCGCGGACAAAACACCTAGTTGTAAAATAATCTATAAGAGATTACACTGCTATTAAATTATTAGGTTGTTACCCATGTCAAAGAAATAAAAGTTATCCTTTAACTGTTAGGATTCGAAATATTTACAAATCCTATATCTTAGAGGTTTTTAATTTTGCTATATTCTAGGGTTTAGAGTTGTTATTTAATTTGCTTACGAGTTACGACTAAGAACATAACTCACAAGAGAAGAAAAAAATCATGAGCAGTAGTAGCAGTCCTGGTATTCGAAATTTATTCAGAACCATGAGCAGTAGTAGTAACAGCGACACTGATGATGATGATCTAACAAGAGTTTTATCTGTACGACGCCCTAGGTCAAATTCTATTGACCTAAATAGGAGGCGTGCTGAGAAAGTTAGACCAGTTTCTACTAGAGAAAAGAAAGAAGATGAATCAGAGTCTAAATCGACACCAGGAGAAGATAAAGTTGGTGACATCGTTCGCTTCGGACGAAACAGCTACTTTGTGGTTGACATCTTCGAGAAGGAGATCATGGAGTTGGGAGATAAGGTGGATTTAAACTTCAAGAGATTCAACAAGTTCGAAGCTGTTGATGGATGTTGTCCATGGGATCATCACTTCAGCAACTACAGGTGTTGTTACTCATCTTGCTGCTGCGTATGTTCAATCAGTAACGTTGAGAGAGAGTGGGGGAAGCTGCAGAGAGAGTTAGAGAAGAGAGATGGTTCTTCCAATGGAGTCAGCTTCTTTGTTAGAACTTACAACGAAAGAAAAGAGCTGATGAGAGTTGCTGTAACCGATCAGAGTCACAGCTTGTTCTTCTTCGACATTAAGTTCCCTACAGAGTATCCACACCAAGCGCCGAGTCTCTTCTACCATTCCTATGGCCTTCCTTTGAGTAACTATGAGACACATACGTTACTAAAGGCCAAAATTCATTACAACATATTAGATGTGTTTCTACTCATTGAAGAGATTGTGATGAACAACACCAACAAGTCATGTCATCAGATGCTAGATATGCTGAAGCGTCCTCTCAATGGGTTTGAGGATTTTGTGAAAGGTCATTTTAGGAAGAAGGGTGCTTTTATTCTGAAGAACATGATTGAAGAGATGGATTTGGCAAAGGAGAGAGATAGAAACATGTTCTTCAAGACTTATGTTGCCTTTGAAGACAATAAAACTTACGGTGAGCATCTTCTCAACAGTGATCTTAAAGAAGAGCTGGAGGGGTACAAAGAGAAAGAGTGTTCTAGTGATCACTACTACTCTTCTTCATCTTCCTACTTCCAACCCATTACTAGCAGGTTTGATGATATTCAGAAGACACCCAGATACAAAAACTTCTTGAACAAGATCTTTCTCTTGTAGTTTATCTAGTAGTTGCTTTATAGGTTTTCTTTTGTGTGTTTTCTTTGAATTCTTAATAATTTATGAGTTTCTTTTATGAGTGACTCTCTTAGGAGAATGTATTCATTTGAGAGTTGTGATTTGGAAACATTTGATTTTAGGGTGTTTTATTTTACCGAAACGCTAGTTTTAGTGTGTTCTTAGAAGATCTTAAGTGAATTGAATAGTTTAATATGACTTTTGCTAAGCAACTCTAAAAAATTCATCTAAAATGATGGGATTTGGATTATATTTTTAGCTAAGAAACTTTATCCAACCACTCCAAAATAATCTAATTTTTTTTGAAAAACTTCTTGCTTAATTTCCCCCCCCCCCAATAATATTGGATTTCAGAGTATTTCATCAAATGAGAAGTTCAATAATAACACTAAATTTTAAATGAAATTTTAAAATGGTGAAATTGATATTTTAATACAAAAAACAAACTCTCACTTTAATAATACACTCCCCTTATTGAATATAAAGTCAAAAAGTCTTGAATACATAGATTTGCAGCAAAAGAAACTCAATGGTTATACATAGTTTGCCTCATCAAAATGTTCTGAGTTTCTATTAAGCTTCATCAAGAGCGATCACACCGGGAAGTACTTTGCCTTCCAAGAGCTCCAAGCTGGCTCCACCACCAGTGGAGATGTGACTCATGACTCCTGCAACTCCTACTTTCTCCACTGCAGCCACTGAGTCTCCTCCTCCTATTATCGTTGTCACTCCTTTTTCACTTAGCTCTGCTAGTTTATTCGCAATGGCCTGCAACAAACCATACTCTTACCAACATATTTATCTACCATGTGTTTTTTTACTCTACTAGGAATCGTTTTCTTACCTCTGTTCCAGCAGCAAACTTCTCCATCTCGAAAACTCCCATAGGTCCATTCCAAATGACTGTCTGTGTTGTGTCCAGAGCTTCGTTGAATGTTTTTATCGAGTCTGGACCGATGTCCAGTCCCATCCATCCGTCCTCAATGCCTGATGCAGACACAACCTGCAAACATCCACTTCATTTAGAAACATAACGCTACCAATTTTTTAACAACTCTGATTATCATCTCTAGTTTAGGATCATCTGTGCAGATGCTTAAACAAGAGCACTCCTTATAACATCCACTTATAGCTTTTTTAAGCAATGGCGAGATGAGAGAGAGAGAGAGAGAGAGAGACCTTGCTGTTTGCATCAGGAGCGAACTTGTCAGCAACCACAACATCGGTCGGCAACAAAAGAGAGACGCCTTTGGCCTTAGCTTTGGCAAGGAGAGATGTAGCCAGTTCGAGTTTGTCTTCTTCAACAAGGGACGAGCCAACAGAAAGACCTTGCGCCTTGTAGAATGTAAAGATCATCCCACCACCAAGAAGAAGGATATCACACTTCTCAAGAAGCGATTCAATAACTCCAATCTTGGACGAGACCTTGGAACCACCCACTATGGCTGCAAATGGTCTCTTTGGGCTCGAAACCGCTCCCACAAGGTAATCAAGCTCCTTTTGCAGAAGGAAACCAGCAACGGAAGGTTTCAAGAACTTAGTGACACCCTCAGTGGAAGCATGAGCTCTGTGAGCAGTTCCAAAAGCATCATTGACATAAAGATCAGCAAGCGAAGCAAGCTTCTTAGCGAACTCTGGATCGTTCTTCTCTTCCTCCTGGTAAAACCTGACGTTCTCAAGAAGCAAAACTCCACCTTCAGGAAGAGAACCCACCAAGCTCTCAACTTCAGGACCAATACAGTCGTCAGCTTTCTTGACCTGCAAACAAAATCAACCCTCAAAAAGAGCTTTTTCAAGAGATTGACTTTCCCACAGAGATAATGACTTTACCTCAATACCAAGAAGCTCAGAGAGTCTAGGGACAAGGGGAGCTAAACTGAACTTTGGTGTGACTCCCTTTGGCCTTCCCTGTAAAAAAGATTGAATCAAAAGTTCAAAATGCATGAAAGTGTCTAGCTTTACATTCTACAAGGCGCAAAGTGTCTTGCTTGGACGAAACTAATATTACATGTTGTGGTTTCGGGCCCAAGGAATTATGGACCCGAACGTCCTCGTGTTAAAATAAAATAGAAATTGCACATTGTAACTAGGTTCAATCCGAATACCAAACCGGATCTGACCCGGAAGAATCCGAACCATAAGTTGACCAAGTACTCATTGGATACGTTTTCTAAATAACCAATTTACCAGGAACCGAGCAGATCAATCCTACTAGACTAATACAATATACGAATAGGAGGCACAGGGGAAGAAGCACTACGCCGAGAAATCAACAACACGAAAACTTTCTTCAAAAAGATTCCTTGCCGTTCTCACTGAACCGACCCGAATACCCGAAATCCCAGCCCTAATTGTAACCAAAAATAAAACTCAAATTTGCTAACTAACCAAAACCCTCTACTCACTCTCTCTCTTCTTTTCTCTTCCTATCTCTCTCTACAAATCTATTTTTTTTGTTTTTTTGGGTTATTTCACCAAGTCACCCTATTAAAAAGTGTCTAGCTTTAGTTCAGGCCATGGAGGAGTTTGAAATGTACCAGATGAGTGGAGAGGATGACTTTAGCGCCATTGTCGATCAAGTACTTGATTGTGGGAATGGCGGCACGGATTCTCGTATCGTCAGTGATTGTCTGATTGTCATCGAGAGGTACATTGAGATCAGCTCTCACGAAAACCTTCTTCCCTTTCAAATCAGCAGAGGTCAAGTCTCCGACGCTCTTCTTGGCCATGGAGACTACTCCTCTGGTGCCTTTGCCGCGGAAAGACTGAACCTTTGAGGCGACATGGACGGTGAAACGGGAGTCGAGGACGGCGGAGAAGCCGAGAGGACGCGTGGAGATGGATTTGGATTTGGAGGTGATGGGTAGAAGGGTGGCGCGTGCTCGAGTTGCGGCGGATGAAGCAACGCCGCCGGTTGACTTGAGGAGTGAAAGAGCTGGACTTGCGGCGGCGGATGACATGTTGAGTTTAGAGGAGAGAAGAGGATCACGAGATATGGGACAATGAGAGAGAGTGTGACTCACAATCTTCTGTAGGAGATTAGAATAATATATATTTGTTTTCTTATCGTTGATGAGAGGTTCAGACAAGCCTTGCGGGTTCGGTTAGTTTGGATAGTTCGATTCAACCAGAATCTCGGATTGAATCGGAAAAAATTCGGCTTGTATTTGGATAGGTTGATTTCTACTAAAATTAATCAAAGTTTTTGATTTTGGTTGAAAATTCGGTTAAATTTGGATTGATCGATTAATTCTGTTTAAAATTTAGTTAACTAATATGTTTTTGAAAATTCAAAATAATCGAATATCGAACCAGAAACCCCGAAAGCTTTTTATAAACCTGTCTAACTGAACTGAACTCAGGAACCAAACTAGGCAAAATGTTCGGTTCGGTTTGGCGTTCAAAACCGTAATCCTATTTCTTATTACCAAAGAAGATGTTTCATCCACAGAACCTTATTCACCATGTAGCTTGTCTCCAATGTAATACAATCACTAAACCAAACAAGGGAGTGATAAAAATGTGCTTTTATTTGAGATGGGAAACACAAATGCTTTTCAAGTTTACTGGTCTCATATCATTACAGTACTGTGTCTTCAACCAACAGAATCTTAATACCATTTCTCGCCTGTCCCCAACATAATACATTAACACAACAACACAGCTGGAACTTTAGAGTTTACTGGTCGGCTTGGCCCTGGACCTCTTCTCCACAACACGAGAGAGTTCCTTGACAGCTTCTTTGGGCAGATTTCGAGGTCTGCTAAGCCACTGTCCATTATCTACCACCATTGTCAGTCCATTCACATACTTCCCTGTTAACCAAAATCAGCCAAATGTTTCATCATCTAACCATTTTATATATTCTTTCAAATTAAAAGACAATGATTTAAACTCAGCATACCAGAATCACAGCTGAGGTAAAGGGCAGCCATGGCGATATCCCACTTCTCCCCAAGTTTGTAGAGAGGTATATAATCTCCGGCTTTGTTCTCAATCTCGTCTGGTCCAAGTTTACTCATTCCAGGTGTACCTCCGATGGGGCCTGGTGCGATCCCGTTCACTCTGATCTCGTAGTCGGTTCCCCACTCCAATGCCAAGTTCCTTGTCGCAGCATCAACTGCAGCCTATTTAAAAAAAAAAAACATTTGTTACATTTGATTGTTTCAAAATAACATACTTAGTTCCTGAAGACTAATGAATCACCTTGGCTGCAGAGACATGGATTTGGTACCAAGAAGCAGTGTAGTGCAGAGTAGCGCTAATGTTGAGAATCGAACCTCCGCCGCTTGATGAGTCTCTACCAGGCCCTCCTTTCTTAAGATACTTGAGTGCTTCACGGCACATGTTGAATGTTCCTACAGCATCAATGTCCAAAACTACAAAACAGCAACACCAAAAAGATGTTTTCTTTAGCCATAGACAAGACTCAAAGTGAACAGAAGGGTGGATGAGAGTTCACCTGTTCGGAACCCATTGGTGGACAGATCCTCAGCCGCAGCAAGGAAGTTTCCAGCGGCGGCGTTGACGAGGATATCAACCTTACCGAAATGGTTAAAAGTTGATTCAACGACTCTTCTCGCATCCTCTGGCTTACGAACATCACCTTCAAACCCAACAGCCTAAGACACATGCAAACAGAGAGAGAGAGAGAGAGAGTGGATAAACTAAACAAGCAATCGAAAAGAAACAAACTTTCGAGGAGTTACCGGAATCCCGAGAGATCGGAGATCAGAGACGGCGGCGTCGAGGACTTGTTTGCGGCGACCCATGATGGCGATGGAAGCTCCATGTTTGCCGAACTGAGAGGAGATCTCGAACCCGATGCCGGATCCGCCGCCGGTGATGAGAGCAACCTTGCCTTTGAGTACATCGGGCTTGAACGGAGAGTCCATGATCACGATTCAAGAGTCACGACACGCAAAAGCTAAGAAGAAGAAGAAAAGAAGAACACAAAATGATAAGGCAAAAGACCACTCGTGTTTCGTTTCGCTTCTACTTACTTCCATCACCTGTCACAGTCATGGGCACATTTATTGGAATTGAACAACTGAACCGTGCCCAACCGAAACCGAACCAAAGTTCATAAATATCCGGAGGGATGTTATATTTCTAAAACCGAAAAAATTAAAATCGAATTGGAATTAATATCCAAATTTTCAAAATACAGATTATATACTTAAAAGTATTAATTATATTTAGTATCTAAATAATTACTAGGTCCTTGTCCGCGCTACGCGCGGATAATATTTTGATTTTTTTTTCATATTTTTGTACTATTATGTCAATTGTTTAGTTTTATAAAATTTTATCTTTTTACTGTAAATTTGGAATTAAAAATCTAATTTTCCCTTACTGTAAATTAAGTTAATTTTTTTGAATCTTACCACAGCACATTATACATGAAGAGAATATAGATGGTCTTTATATACTTATTTGGTGTAATATTGAAAATTTTGATGGTTTGATTAAATGGTTTTTTAGATTATATATTTTAGGATTGATTTTCGTGACTATATTCTATAATTGTCTAAAAAAAATTATTTGTCCCATATAGACATCCACGTAAATATGGACTTCTGATAAATTTGTTCATTAGGATATTTAGTTTCACTTTCAACTTTATTCTCTTTTTTTTGGCACCCTCATGCTAGCTTGTGAGGCTAGCCAACTTGGTGCAAAAGGGTTTATAAAAGTTGATCGAGTGCGCGTGACCGGACACCTTTTGCTAGGTTATGGGTACGGAATTTTAAAGATCTAGGAATATAAGTAATAGAAAGTTCAGAAAATTCTTTGGATACAGCTTGTATTTCGTCGAGCTCCGAGTCCAACGCAGGCCAATCTTCCTCCTTTTGAATGAGTATAACCAGTTGTTCACAGTCGATTGAAAGACCATCTCTATATGTCCAAACTTCAGTATCACTTGCATTACCCATAGCAAACCTTCAGCTTCCGCTTGCAGTGGTGATTTGGTGTGTGTATATCGGCCCTTGCTCCAAACAGCATCGGGAAGTCACCATCCATTAACACAAAGCCAAGTCCAGATATGTCTTTTTCATTTATCCAGGATGTCTAGCAGGGCCATTTCTTTGCCGAGGAACAGTTGTTTCCATTACCTCAACTCCCATATCAATCTCCATAATCTCGTCTATACGTTGAGCTATCCTTAAATTTTATTCGCTAATGGGAAATACATAATTCCTACGACACTATTAATGATTGTTTTTTTTGTAACACCGATACGGCAAACTTATGTTTTATTTAACAAAACTCTAATTTTAATTTTGTATTAAAGAATCAATTATATATTATATTATCCATAATTTTAGTAAATTTGCTTATTTGTCGTGTTTTTATTAGGTTTTAGCTAAATCACTGATTTATTATTTATTTTTAGCTAAGTCACTAATTTATTAATTTAAAAAATACCATTAATTAATCTTATATATATATTATAAAATGAAATTTATTTTAGTAATATAAATTTTTATTTAATATTAAAATTTAGTTAGTTTCTCGTATTTGTCATATTTTATTAGGTTTTAGACTTTTAGCTAGGTTATTGATTTATTATTAATTTCTAACTGATTCGCTAATGTGTTAATTAAAACAATACCCTTAATGAATTTTATATATAATTAAATTTTTTTTAATCATATAAAATTTATATATTATATTAATATTAAATAATTGATTCTAAAATAATATAATAAAATGATCAAAAGTTTTAAAAATCAGATAATTCTTATATATATTTTGTTGCTATATGAAAACAATATTTTTATTATAAAAGTTAAATAGATACAAAAATTATAATGAAATATTATTCAAGAAAAAAAAATTTATATAAAGATATTTTCTAAACTATTTCTAAGATATGAGTGTTTTAAAAAAAAAATTACACAAATATGAGTATGTATTGTTGATGACAAAAAAAAAATTTACACAATAATAAGTGTATATTTTGATAAAATATTTGACATAAATATATACTTTGATGTTTGATTTAACTATCTGAAAACACAACATTTTAAAATATCATTATTTTTGTTTCGTATAATCAAAAATTAGGTTCGAACTAAATTGTTTTAGGAACTTATGGAGTATACATTAAGACGTAGTGTGAACACCCCAATGAAAAAACATATGTTCGTGGTCAAAGCATGACGGCTCTTCAAGAGTTAAGACATCACAAGTTATAATAAGTCTTGTAAAAAGCTTTGCCAGTGTGGGATTCACAAATGATTCCGCTCAACTGTCCTGATGCTGTGTCTGCGGAAACAGACCCAGCTTGAAGACGACTTCAACTGCCACTTTCATGACCATTGGTTTCGCATGGCGAAAGCTTTGACAGGATCCTCACGGTACTGCAACACCTATCAAAATTTCACCTGCCTGTGTTTCTTAAGTTTCTGAAAGGTTCAGGACAAAGCGTCTTCATAACGAACAGCATGAGAAGCATCATAGGTTGTCTCTACAGAGGCAAGATCCTCAGCCACTAATAGGTCATCAAGTAACACCCTAAAGTATCAACAATTTGTAATTATGTTGTTGTGATGCCATCTTTTGTCAAACATCAGCTGTCAAATTTATATTGCTTCTTGTCGCCGGACACATGAAGTTTTCTATTTACAAAGAACTAAATAATCCATCAAACAATTTAACTATTCTGACGGAGATAAGAGAACCAAAGAAGAAGAAGTTTTCATACCGCTGCATGCTGATATCTCGCAGATACTGAGACACCGGGTGCTACAGCTCATTCCCAACTCCATCACTATGCTTAGAAAATTCATGTGCTCCAGAGACTATCGATTCATTAGAAACAAATATTAATCCCCTCAATAAGCATTCAATCCAAGGCAGTCCACTGAGTTTTTAATTTCACTCCACAGAAAGTTAGCACCGTCTCAAAAAATGATCATTATTAAATAACTGATAATATCATATTTCTTGACAACAATAGAAGTTAATAATTTTTGTTCTCGTAGGAAGTCCACAAAGTCTTACACATAATTTATGCTTCTAAATTCTTTAGTGTGTTAAACACAAAAATACAGAAAATGCGTACATCCTCATCTGCCCTGCAACATAAAACAGAAAGTGTTCATTGAACTGTTAATAATTTTTTAGTTGGAAGTGAATGATGAAAACATCTTTACCCTCCTCGGATCCATTCTTCATCTGAATCACAAATTAGATCAGTAAGAGAAAATTCCCTTTCTTTGGCTAACTCTGATGGTCCCTCTCTCATGATCTCTGTGAAATTCAGAAACTTTGCAGAGAGCAGATCAAGATCAAAAAAGGATACAAATGGAACTGAAATTGGAGATGAGATGATACCTGAAAGATCGACACGCTTAGGGATAAGGTCACCCATCTTCCTCATGTCTGCCCATGGCCCGTCTCCAACACTTACTAAAACAATCGGCATATGAGCTGAAATGTGAGAAGAACTTCAGAGAATTAGCTTCTGGAAAAATAGAGTTGCTGAAATGAAGAAAAAAAAGAGTTCTTTTACCTTACGTTAAGAAATAGTTGCTTTCTCTTGTTGTCTGAGTTCCCCCTAGGCCATATCGAAACATCTCAGTCCCTTCACATTCAGAATGTGGCCTTGTCATTAAGCATTCATACTCTGTTTTCTCTATTTAAAAACTTTAAACTTTACATGCCCATCGGCGCCAATCACCAGAACATGAAACTGGCGGTTGCTCTGTTCAACAATGTCGACAGCAGCATCGATGAGCAGTTCATACGATATTGGCCCTTTTCAACAAAAGCTATTCAAAATCTTGATTGTTTGGTACTGAAGGTAGAGATGTTACTAAAGAGAGGAAAAATACCTGATAAAGGAAAGTTAGGTGTGAATCCTCTGTAACATGGTAAGACATCTTCAAAGCCATGGCTTGGAGAATTGTCACTGTGCAAACTGAACACTTCGTCGCCATGGGTAGTAGCTGAATAATGATGAAAAAAAAACACAGTGAGTCAAAATTGAAGATGAAATTGTTTTGGGAAACAAACTCACAGTCGACAAAGCCGAAACAGGAGATGAAGTTGTCTTCATTGGAAGGAGCCAACGTTTTGCCAATAACAAAGATTGCATTCTCATATGGATTCACAATTTCTCGGAGAGCCGAACGAAGTTTACCCAGGTCGGTATCAATGACAATTCCTAAACGATGAGATGTGGCTAGAACTCCATATAGGTGATATATTCTGAATGAAAGTGTTGTAGAAGCCTGAGAAAGTGGAGCAGAAAGGTTACTAAACCTAATAACATAAGATGTTCTCATGCCGACTTAGAGTTGAGTTTACCTCGAGTATAAGAGCCATCTAAACCTAGTTGTGGAAAAGGGAAAGAGATCTGAAGTCGCATAGGATAGTGAAGAACATGAGGAGATCTGGAGCCGCGGGCAAAGGAGTATACGCACAGCGGAGTAGTCGGAGAAGCAGCGGCGGAGGCGAAGCGACAGAGTTAGAGTCACAGCGGCAGAATCAGTCGCAAGGGCAGATTGAGAGACGCAAGCATCATAATAGGTCAAAGTCAGAAATTTGGAGAGAGTGGAAACCATGGCTGTGGAAGGGAATCGTCGGAGACCATCGAAGAAGATAGCAAAACGATTTCAAATGGGCCACAGACAATTTTAAAAGCTCATCTCGACAAAAAAAAAAGATGTGAAGGGGCAAAAAGCAAGTTTTCTATTGGTTGATTATTTAGTCCAACGTGGATAGCTTCTCTGTTGATTATATTTAGCTTTTAGTATTGTATATTGATATCTAAATACTACTTATAAATCAAATTATCCAAAAATTGAAATTATCTAAATACTTCTTTATCCAAAATATTTAAAAGTACCGTATAACCTCTATAAATTAATACTCGATAAATTAATAGTCTCTATAAATTAATAAATTTTGTCGGTCCCAACTTGGACCAGTGTAAAATATGACACAAATCGATAAAATAATAAGATAATAATATTTTTAAAACTTCCATGTAAATATATAGTCCCATTAAAATCATAAATTAATAACCTATCTCTATATATATTTTATATAAGTATAAACTAAACATTATATAATTGGTTTTATATTCACAATAAAAATACTTCTATTTTTCTTAATATTTTAATATATTTTGATAATATTTAGTAAAATTATATCGAAAACCACATACCAATTATATGAAACATAAAAATATACACCAAATAAGATAATAAAATAATATGAAAGTCAAATTTCTAAAATTTAAATAATTTACATACGGTAAAATCAAATATTTTTCTGTTTTATTAATAAAAATATTCAAAAATAGAAAAAAAATCTAAAATATAAAACTTTTGTAAATTAATATCTCTATAAATTAATAAAATTTTAAAGTCCCAACATTATTAATTTATAGAGGTTCTACTGTATCTGTGTTATTTGATATGTAATTTGAAAACCTGAATTATCTAACGTGTTTATTCTTGTTATCTAAAATTACCTAAAAACTTGGAATTGAATTGGATCTGATATATTTTTTTTTTGGATATTAGCTGGTTCTCAATTTCACTACATAACCCAAACTAAAAATTAAAATAACTAAATCAAAATTGAACTAAATTTTGTAATTAACCGAATGATTCTTAAATTTATTGAATTGAAATACACGGGATGGAACTGAACGTTCACGCCTAGCCATCGTGTTTGGTTTAGTAGCTCCTCATTTTTAGAAAACTAAAAAAAATATAATCATTCCATTAATAACAATTTTCTACTATAATAACAGTAGCTCCTCATTTTTATAAAATTAAAAAAAATATATAATCTTTCCAGCAATAAAGATTTCTTTTACTATAATAACAACAATTTTACAGCCAGATAGTTCTATAGTGTATATCATATACAATCAACTAAATCCGCTAAGTATTACTATCACATCCACATCATATGGTAAAAAATCCTAAATACTTTACAAAGGAATTTATTAAATATAATTTATAATCAAACTAAATCCGTTAAGTATTATTATCACATCCACATCATATGGTAAAAAATCCTAAATATTTTTACAAAGGAATTAATTAAATATAATAACTTTAAGGAAAAGAGGGTTACGAGACCCAACAACCCTTCCTTCATCTATCTATCTGCGCCGCGCGCTATCTCTTCTCCTCTCTCCATTTTTAGACCCTTTTAGTAATCTTCCATTTTCTTTTTCGTTGTCGATCCCAAATCACATCACGTAACGAAGTGAAGAGATTTTGATAGAGAAAAAAAAAAAAAAAAAAACAAATCGTTCCTCCCGTTATCTCCGAGAAACCTTCTTTTTAACCTAGATTAGTCGGCTGTAAATTCCAAGATGCGGAACCGGTTTTTACTGTGATGTTCCTAGTGACGAGCCTTTTAGTTACCGCGGAGCTTTTCGCTGCTGATGTAGAAACCCTAATTTGTAATCCGCTCTGCAGTCACTAGTCATCTTCTCCCTCTTTTGGTGTACGATTCGGTTCGATAGGCGCTAGTAATGGCGTCTAGAGGTGGAAAGTCGATACCCGATTCAGCAATGTCGTCCAAAGGTGCCAAATCTAGACCCGATAGCGACTCCAAACCTAAGCGACACAAGGTTAGCTAGATTCCTACTTTGAGCTTATCTCGATCTCCAAGAAACGCATTTATATTGATTCTGGCTTTTTTTTTGTTTGTTTGTTTCAGACGCTGGAAGCTCCTAAAGAGCCGCGACGACCTAAGACTCACTGGGACCATGTTATAGAGGAGATGATTTGGCTCTCAAAGGTAAAGGAAGGGTAGCATTTGTATGCATGCATGTTGTTTCTTTGCTAAGTGAGAGATCTTTTGTTAGGACTTTGAGTCTGAGAGGAAATGGAAGCTAGCTCAGGCAAAGAAAGTTGCTCTGAGGGCCAGCAAAGGCATGGTAGATCAAGCTTCGAGGGAAGAAAGGAAGCTTAAGGTTCTCTGCCCTCTTCCTCTCTACTTACACACCCCAGCTTTAGTTTTTTTTTTTTTTTAAGTGAGAGTATTGCGTCTTACAGGAAGAAGAACAGAGACTGAGGAAAGTAGCCCTTAATATCTCTAAAGACGTTAAAAAGTTTTGGATCAAAGTTGAGAAGCTGGTAATTCTTTCATTTGTTCTCTCCCTGGTCTTGGAACTTAAGGGTTTGGCATAACTTTTGAGCATCTGAACTTGTTCTCCTGTGTGGACTGCCAATTTTACAGGTGCTCTACAAGCATCAGCTAGTACGCAATGAGAAAAAGAAGAAGGCTATGGACAAGCAACTTGAGTTTCTGTTAGGCCAGACTGAGAGGTTACTATGAAACTTTTCTTACACAGTTTTTCTTGTTTTTTGTAATTGTGAATAAAGACTGAGTTTAGTCTGTTGGTTTATGTTAGGTACTCAACTATGTTGGCAGAAAATTTAGTGGAGCCTTATAAACATGGCCACAACAAATCTCCTAAACCTATTCTGGCTATCGAATCAAAAAGTGATGAAGAAAGGGCAGAAGAGACACCTTCGGAGTTGAATGCTTGTGAGCTCCACATTACTCAACTCCGCATATGTTTACTATAAGCAAGTGAGCTGTATTCTAACACATCTCCTGACATTGTAGCTGCAGGTCTTGAATCAGAAACTCTTGATGTCGATGAGGATTATGATCTCAATTCCGAGGATGCGTCAGTGAGTTTCAGTTTATAAAATTTTAATAACTATATATTACCACTTATTGGCAGTTAATGCGTGTCACAGTTTGAATCGACCTGCACCTTATAGAAAAGATGGATAAGAATGTGTTTTTGCTCTATTTGTAAATTATAAGAGATTTAGAAAACGTTAACAAATGGAATCGTTTTGTTTTGTCATGACACCACCCTGTTGAGAATTAAATGATTTTATTTATTAGCTATGTATGTCTGATCATTTGAAGAGTAATATGTTCAATATCTAATTTCAAACCCATAATTACACTTAGGAAGATGATGAAGATACTATTGAGGAGGATGAAAAGCACTTCACCAAACAGGAAAGGCAAGAAGAGTTGGAATCTTTGCAAAATGAAGTGGATCTACCAGTTGAGGAGCTACTCAGACGTTATACTGCTAGTAGAGGTTGGTATAACTGAACACTCTTTATTAATTTGTTTTTCCCCCGCATTTTGTCATATTTTACTATGATTACACAAGCTGTATCCTCAATGAGTCTCAACTGTTTGAGTTGTATCCTCAGTTAGCGGAGAAACCAGCCCAGAAAGAGATGAAAATGAAGCTAATCTGGCATCAGTAGGTGAAGATCATATAGAGGGTGAGCGGTATTAAGTTCTTATAATGTATTTGAAGCAATGAAACTGCTCTTTGACTTCCTTCCCATTTGACATGTGCAGCTGACAAAAACAATCTTACAGCTTCTGAAGAAACTGAAGGGAGCCCAAGTGTTCGTCGTTCTGTAAGTTGTATGTCTTTAAAATCCCAGTATCTGATTTGCAATCAAAATTGTGGCTCAAATGTAATATTTATCGTTTATTTGTAGAATGATAGCTTTGATCATTTAGCAGTATCCGAGACCCATACACATGATCACAAGCCAGGCCCAAAAACTGCCTCTGTGAAGTCCGGAAAGGAAGATCAGACCTATGATTTCAACGATGAACA
This sequence comes from Brassica oleracea var. oleracea, assembly GCF_000695525.1. Taxonomy (NCBI): domain Eukaryota; kingdom Viridiplantae; phylum Streptophyta; class Magnoliopsida; order Brassicales; family Brassicaceae; genus Brassica; species Brassica oleracea. The sequence goes on along the minus strand of NC_027752.1, from coordinate 41,509,122 downwards.
GGTAACTGGAATCTGATTTCCTTTGTGTATCCTTTGTCAGAAGACCTTACCATCTTTTCTCACGAGTCTCTGATTCTGACTGCAAAAATGCTGAATTTTCTGTTTCTCTGTTATTTGCCAACATATGCAGGAGGATGTTGATTTTGTTGCTGCCACTGGTGAGGAAAAGGTCAGTCTTTATCAGATGCCTGAGACTGTTATTTCGGGACTTTACTCTTGTAACTTTATTTTCTTAGCCTTGTCGAAGGTTTTTTGTTGAACGACCATATGGTTTCGAAACTTCAAATTGTATTTTCTCTTGTGGTGCAGGATGATGAGACGACACTGTCCGTTGAAGAGGAACTGGCAAAAGCAGATAGTGTGGACCCTGAGGACGAGGTAACAAGCATATATTGATTATTCTGTTTTCTTGTAATATGAAAACGTTGTTAGCTGGGGAGTTTACAAACAGAAACTTGTCCTTGTACTACAGATTGCTCTGCTACAGAAGGAGAGTGAAATGTCTATTGAAGAATTGCTTGCAAGGTATAAGGAGGTATGCTTTTAATCCTCCTGTGTGCTTCTGTTCTGCGGCTTTTGTTCGTTTTTTCTGTAACTCAATTTCCCTGTTATAGGATTTCGGTGGCAAGGATTTATCTGAAGATGATTCGTCAGATATCAGGCAGCAAGCTGATTCAGATGACGAAAATGTTGAATCAGCCGAATGTAAGCCAGCTTTACAGCCTTGCTCAGAAAAAGATGAAGGCACATCCAATGAAATAAAAGAAGATGATGGTAAAGATAACAGTGACAAAATTGCTGATGCAGCAGCAGCAGCAAGATCTGCACAGCCAACTGGATTTACATACTCTACAACAAAAGTTAGAACGAAATTGCCGTTTCTTCTCAAGCATTCTTTGCGTGAGTACCAACACATTGGCTTAGACTGGCTTGTCACGATGTATGAGAAAAGGTTGAATGGGATTTTAGCTGATGAAATGGGTCTTGGAAAGACGATCATGACCATCGCTCTTCTCGCACATCTTGCTTGTGATAAGGGGATATGGGGTCCCCATCTGATCGTGGTTCCGACAAGTGTGATGCTGAATTGGGAAACTGAATTTCTTAAATGGTGTCCTGCATTCAAAATCCTCACCTACTTTGGGAGTGCAAAGGAGCGAAAACTCAAGAGACAAGGGTGGATGAAGCTGAACTCCTTTCATGTATGCATAACAACCTATAGGCTAGTTATCCAGGACAGTAAAATGTTCAAGCGCAAGAAGTGGAAGTACTTGATTCTTGATGAAGCCCATTTAATTAAGAACTGGAAGTCTCAGAGATGGCAAACTCTGTTGAACTTCAATTCTAAACGCAGAATTTTGTTGACTGGTACACCGCTGCAAAATGATCTTATGGAATTGTGGTCACTGATGCATTTTCTGATGCCACATGTCTTTCAGTCTCACCAGGAGTTCAAAGATTGGTTCTGTAACCCGATAGCAGGGATGGTGGAGGGCCAAGATAAAATCAATAGAGAAGTTATTGATCGCTTGCATAATGTCCTCCGTCCTTTCCTTCTACGACGCCTAAAAAGAGATGTAGAAAAACAACTTCCTCAGAAACATGAGCATGTTATTTTCTGCAGATTGTCTAAGAGGCAGCGCAACTTGTATGAGGACTTCATAGCAAGCACAGAAACACAGGCTACACTTAACAGCGGAAGCTTTTTTGGGATGATAAGTATCATAATGCAACTGCGGAAAGTTTGTAATCATCCTGATCTCTTTGAGGGTCGGCCTATTGTAAGTTCTTTTGATATGCCTGGCATTGATGTGCAGTTGAGTTCGAGAATCTGCTCTCTTCTTTTGAAAAGTCCATTTTCCAGAGTCGATCTTGAAGATCTGGGATTCTTATTCACCCATCATGATTTTTCTATGACTTCTTGGGAAGGGGATGAGATCAAGACTATTTCAACGCCCTCCGATTTGATCAAGCATCGGGTGGACTTGAAGGATAATCCAGAAGAAGTTCCTCTGAGTTTAGTAAACCGCAAAAATCTGCAAGGGACAAATATTTTTGAAGAAATTCGTAAGGCTGTCTTTGAGGAAAGGGTTAAAGAATCCAAGGATCGGGCAGCAGCCATTGCATGGTGGAATTCTTTGAGATGCCGGAGAAAGCCTACTTACTCTACATCTTTAAGAACTCTTTTAACCATTAAGGGTCCTCTTGATGATATACACCATCTCAAAGCTAATCGTCCATCTTACATGTACTCCTCAATGCTCGCTGACATAGTTCTTTCACCGATCGAGCGTTTCCAGAAGGTAATTGAGCTAGTCGAAGCTTTCACGTTTGCGATTCCTGCTGCAAGAGCGCCTTCACCTGCTTGCTGGTGCAGCAAAAGTGACTCTCCTGTTTTTCTTAGTCCATCGTACAAGGAGAAAGTTACAGATCTATTGTCACCTCTTCTGTCTCCGATTAGGCCTGCGATTGTTAGGAGACAAGTATATTTTCCAGATAGGCGGCTGATACAGTTTGACTGTGGTAAGCTGCAGGAGCTTGCTATGTTACTGAGAAAATTAAAATTTGGGGGTCACAGAGCGTTGATATTCACGCAAATGACCAAGATGCTTGACATCTTGGAGGCTTTCATTAATTTATACGGTTATACCTACATGCGTCTTGACGGTTCTACTCCACCAGAAGAGAGGCAGACATTAATGCAGCGGTTTAACACAAATCCCAAGATTTTTCTCTTCATCTTGTCAACCCGAAGTGGGGGTGTAGGCATAAACCTTGTTGGTGCAGACACAGTTATCTTCTATGACAGTGACTGGAATCCCGCAATGGATCAACAAGCTCAAGATCGCTGCCACAGGATTGGTCAGACACGGGAAGTGCATATTTATCGGTTGATAAGTGAGAGCACCATTGAAGAGAATATCTTGAAGAAGGCAAACCAGAAGCGTGCGCTTGATAACCTAGTTATTCAGAATGGTGAATATAACACCGAGTTTTTCAAGAAGCTCGACCCAATGGAATTGTTCTCTGGGCATAAAACTCTGACTAGGAAGGATGAAGAGGAAAAGAGCAAGAATTGTGAGGCGGAGCTCCCTCTGTCAAACGCAGATGTCGAGGCTGCTTTAAAACATGCAGAAGATGAAGCAGATTATATGGCTCTCAAAAGAGTAGAAGAAGAAGAAGCTGTGGAGAATCAAGAGTTTACAGAAGAACCTATAGAGAGACCAGAAGACGATGAGATAGTAAATGAGGATGACATTAAGTCTGATGAGCCTGCTGATCAAGGTGTAGCTGCAGCTGGGTCGGCTAAAGAAGAAGTTTCATTGGTACCTATTGATAACAGGGATGAGAGAGATGACATCATTACTTTAAGCCAAGAAGAAGATAATGATGTACCAGATGATGTCAAGCAAATGGCTGCAGCAGCCGCTGCTGCTGGACAAGCTATCTCATCTTTTGAGAACCAGCTGCGTCCTATTGATAGATATGCGATTAGATTTTTAGAGGTTTGGGACCCCATCATTGTTGAGGCTGCTATTGAAAATGAAGCGGGATTTGAAGAGAAAGAATGGGAACTTGACCACATTGAGAAGTACAAGGAGGAAATGGAAGCTGAAATTGATGATGGTGAAGAGCCTCTTGTTTATGAGAGTAAGTATATTTTTTTCTTATTCCATGCAATCATTTAACTCCTATTCCTAATTTCCTAGTATATCTGTATAATGTGAATACATAGGCTGATTCTTATCTCACATGTGATGTTAATGCTATTTTCAGAATGGGACGCTGATTTTGCAACCGAGGCATACAGGCAGCAAGTTGAAGTTTTAGCTCAGCACCAGGTAAAGATTAACTAATGCATCTGCAGTGGCCTTCTGCATTTCAGCTTGCTCACGTTTTTACGTATTATTGTAGTTGATGGAAGATCTAGAAAATGAAGCTAGAGAGAGGGAAGCTGCAGAAGAGGCTGAAAGGCGTTTGGCACTGTAAGACACTTTTGAACCAACACAGTTTATTGTCAATATGATTATCTAGGAAATATTATTGGAAATTATATGTCAGCAATAATAGACAAGCACTTATTTCGAGTTATTGGTTCAAACCATTTTTTCCCCAGGAACGAAAGTGCCCATGTACTTAAACCTAAGAAGAAGAAAAAGGTGAAGAAAGCCAAATATAAATCCCTGAAAAAAGGATCACTCGGGTCCGAGTCAAAACAAGCGAAGCCAGTGGTGAAAGTTGAAGCTTCGAGTGATGAAGACAATGAAGAATGCGGATATGTGAGTAGCAGTGACTCAGACATGGTCTCACCGCGTTTGCAGAAACGTATGAAAGGCAAGAAAAGAGAATTAGTCTTCGACAGTGATGAAGAGAAGAACTCGAAGAAGAAAGCAAAGAAGCATAAGAAGCCTCTTTCACATTCAGATATCAAATGCAAGACTCCGCATGATGAACTGGTTCCATCAAAGCCGTCTGACAGTATGGCTGTTGATAATGAATTGAAACCGGCAAACAGGGGTAAAACCCTAGGGAAAAAGTTCATCATTTCTATGCCAATAAAGCGTGTTCTTATGATCAAGCCAGAGAAATTGAAGAAAGGAAATCTCTGGTCTAGAGACTGTGTTCCCTCGCCTGATTCTTGGTTGCCTCAGGAAGATGCTGTATTGTGTGCTATGGTTCATGAATATGGGTCTAACTGGAGTTTAGTTAGCGAGACTCTTTACGGAATGGCTGCTGGTGGAGCTTACAGAGGAAGGCATCGCCATCCTGCATATTGTTGTGAGAGATATAGGGAGCTTATGCAGCGACATGTTTTGTCTGCTTCCGACAGTGTAGTGAACGAAAAGAACCTCAACGCTGGTTCTGGGAAGGCTCTCCTTAAAGTAACTGAGGTAAGGTTGACTATGCCCATAGCGTTAGAGATTGATATAAGACAGACAGATTAGCTAACTCGCCTGTGTGCATCAAAGTACTATGAATTAGGGATATTCTGAAATTCGTATTGTAAACGAGGTCTTGTTAATCTGCTCAGGAAGATTGTTGTAGTGGAAAGGAGGTGGTTTTCACTAATATTTTAATTTTGGTGCAGGAAAATATGCGGGCACTCCTAAATGTTGCAGCTGAGCAGCCAGATACGGAGATGCTCCTTCAAAAACACTTTACTTGCTTGCTGTCTTCAATCTGGAGGACGTCAACACGCTCTACAAACAATCAAAAGCTCTCCTTAAATAGTCCCATATTCAACAGACAGGTTATGGGTTCTGCGAATCACACTCAAGAATTAGCGAGAAAACCTTTTCAGGGGATGAAGATCACCAGCTTAAGTAGCAAGTTGGTAGAATTCGCTCTCCAGGACTCAAGCACGAGCCAGCCACTCGATACTGCTTCTCGTCCTAGATTACAGGAACCTATCAATAAAGTGGGATTAGACCTAACCTTGGAGTTCCCACATGGCAATGATGATTCCTCGACTCATTTCCCACCCATCATAAAGCTAACTATTGATGGATCAGATTCATTCAATTATGTGAATGACCCTCCAGGGGAAGATAAGCTCAAAGTATCTCGGATTGCTGCAGAGGACCGTTACAGGTTTGTAACTCTATCCATGCCAAAAGCTCTCTATAAAGTCTTAAGAGTAGTAGTGGTCACTAAAGTATCGGTGGTCTTGTTTGTAGGAATGCTGCAAATGCGTGTATTGAAGATTCGTTTGGATGGGCTTCAAACACGTTCCCCGCATATGATCCGAAGTCGAGAAGTGGAGTGAAAGCACAGTCCCTGGGGAAGCACAAGCTATCCGCCTCAGACACGCCCAAGTCCTCAAAGAGCAAACAGCGAAAACTCTCAGCAGCAGAACAATCGGAAGTGTCATGGGTGAGGCGAAATGACCCTAATCTCAAGTTCGATTTTACACCTGCCGATAGAGAAGAGGTGGAAGAGGATAAGGAGGTTTCAGAAGAGATAGAGATGATAGGTTGTTCACATTGGTATGATCCTTTGTTAACCTCAGGCCTTGATGATTGCTCATTAGCGTCTGAACCCTCAGGAATAGAGTAGTAAAGGCTTTTGTAAAAGTAAAAACTGCATGCAGACAAAAAAAATGCTGATGATTGTGGATGACCCAGCTTTGTAGGTTTTTTTTTCGTTTCCAGAGATCATACAAATATTGAATCTCAAATATGATTCTATTCTACATCTGCTTCTGACTTGTTTTCACTCTAGTTTCCCAAACGTGAGCGTTTTGTATACACTATGATTTGAACATTGGTATCTGTCTATTCAAAAACAAAAATATGACATGGTAGATGATGAATACGTTGTGTTAAACGCATCTTAGTGACAGAAGCCCATCTCACAGTTCATATATCTTTCTTTTATGTAATCTTCAACATAATCGGTTCTAATCAATCATGAGGCCAATCGCTTCGAAGCAACATTATCGCATGCATACTTGAAATGAGCTGCACAGGCTATGGCCCTTGCAATTTATGAATCTTTTATTTTTAAAATGAAAAAGGTATATATAATATCATGTTATCATTTCGACCTAATCTTTAATGTTCAACGAATGACATTTTTATTATAAGCTCTTTGTCATTTCAGTACGTAGTTGCGCTTACCGTTGAAAGATGCTTGATGAATACTCACGAAGAAAAAATCGGTTTCACACCTGGACATCATAATGAATATGTTCATTAGAAGAATTTAAGAAAAAATATAAACTTTCAAATAGTTGTTTTTTTTCTTTTGATAACTCAGAAATAGATCTCAGACTAATCTCTTTGGGGATTTTTATATAGTGTTTTTTTTATTAAAACTAGATTTAAAAAAAAAATATTTATTTTGATTAATCTGCATGATCTGCAATTGTTCTATTTGATCTGCATATTTATTTGATCTGCATTTTCATATTTGGGTCACCCATCAGAAGCCAAAAACAGAAAAACATTTATATTGTTCGATATGACCACAATGATCTTCCAAAAACTAATGATTAATGTTTCCATCCACTACAAGAAAACATCACGGATTCTAAGGGAAAAAATCGTCGGAATTTCGTCGGAATATCGTTATTCCGACGACATACCGACGAAATACGTCGTCGGAAATAATTCTTCGGAATTTATTTTTTCCTCGGAAATCCCTCGGAATTTTCCGTCGGAATTCCGAGGAAATAAATTTCCGAGGAAATTCCGAAGATCACTAGTTTGTCGGAAATGTCCTCGGAATATACCGAGGGAGAACTTCGTCGGTATAATTCCTCGGAAGTTCATCGATCGATGCGTGTTTGGACATATATACATCGATCGATAGAAGTATACCGACGGACATTTTCCTCGGTTTATTCCGAGGAACTTTTCCCTCGGTATATACCGAGGGACCA
>NC_027752.1:41465928-41496014 GCF_000695525.1 Brassica oleracea var. oleracea | reverse complement strand
AAGCAATCTCGTGTTCGGATCCAAATGAGGTCGATCGATCCAAGAACGAAAATAATTTGAAGAAGACATATTTTTTATGAATCAAATTCGTGTGTAAATAGAGTAAGAGGGAGGATGAAGATATGGAGTGAATGAAGAGGAAGAGGAGTGCTTGTATATATAGATTAAATCCTGCCGACATACCGAGGAAATTCCGACGGAATTCCGACGGAAAAGGCTAGTTCGTCGGAATTTTCTCGGAATTTTGTAAAATCCCCCAACGGCTATAATATTTCTTCGGAATTCATCGGTTTTTTCCGAGGAACACATTGTTCCTCGGAATTTCCTCTGAATATTCCGACGGACTGAGGTTTCCTCGGAATTCCGTCGGTATATTCCGAGGAACCCTAATTTTGTGTTTCCTCGGAATTTCCTCGGAAATTCCTCGGTATATTCCGAGGATTTCATTTTCCGTCGGAATGTCCGTCAGAATACCGCTGTTTTCTTGTAGTGATCAAACAAAATGATTTTTTTTTAACTATATGAAATTAAAGATATGTATATGGAAGTGGAGCGGCATACGTGAGTTGATGATTTTGACTATATTAATTAATTATCTACGTTACGTGTTAAATTTAACATCACTGTGTACGTTGATGTAAATGTTTAACACCGACCGACCGACTTGTAAAAAAATTCTGGTTACCTTGACTAGTTGGATCACTCGAGCCGAGTTTTGTGTATATATATAAAACGTATTAATTGGCAATAAATAGAACAAAACAAAAGAAACATACAATTAATGCTTTTTTCAAAAAAAAACATACAATTAATGATTGACTGCGGGTGGCTGCTCTATGTAACGTGCATGTGATGCAACATGGAAAATCATATAAATGGACGATTTCAAACTCTATTATTACCCTTCCTCAGATTCACGCAATCAATAATTGTAGTTTTAATTAAACTATGAAAGACTGTACATATTATCATTGAGATGGAGTTCACTCGGGTCGTATAAAAGCATATATATACACATGTGCTGGGCTTTTATATTGATGTATGGTTGATTAACATACAACCAAGGTTACCTGAAAAGGTCATAAGAATGATGTGTGGTATGCACGCGAATGATATGCTTCAAATGCAAACAAAGTGAGATGATATATTTACATTTATTGTAGATTATAATATTTTCTTTTGTAGCGAGCTCATCGATTTACCATGTCCAGCTGGTGATGGCTCAAAAAACCCTCCAATACGATAAAATCATTGTTAATCACAGTATATGCAGATCAAACTAGAGTAGTATTCAGCTCTTTCACGACCTTTCAGGGATTCTTTAGTTTTATAATTATAACAAGTTGGTGTTTTATATGGTTTTGTGGCATAGGGCCATAGGCTGTTGAACTATAGCATCAAGTTTGAGATTTAATGTGTTTGGATCTGAGAGGATGGAAATCATATGCATCCCACATGACTCTCAGTAATTCAATTATATTTTTCAGTATTTACTATTTACTATAAGCATTTTGACACTATACCGTACTTATAAAATACGGAAATATAAAAAGAAGACGAGAACTAAAACTAAAAGTAACAGAAAATTAATTAAGACTCGGAGAAATATTTTGTTACAAGAGCTCTCCATCTCTATCACCCAAGCAAGAAATTTCAAAGAAGCAAGATTTTCGTTTTGTCTCTCAACTACTCTCACTCACTCGTTTATTTGTGTTCAGCTGAAAAAGGATATAAAACGTAGATACAAAATTTGTAAACCATCGGTTTGATGGTATCCGGAACCAAATTAGCTTTGAAAATTCACTAAAAAGCAGAGTACAGCTCAATCTTGGAACTCATTATACAACATACGAGATAAAATGAAACTCACAAAAATCAATTGAAGAGCTGGTTAAACAAAAAAAAGTTAGAGATTTTAATATTTATAATTATAGCACTTGTTTTTTTAACATAAAATTATAGCACTTATGTACTTAGTAAAATCTCGAAAGCAATGAAAATTGTTTTTGCTATTTTTATTCTTTATTGTTTGATACGCTTTTTTTTATAACCGTGAAGATCCGTCGACCGAAGTCAATCAACTAATCCCATAAAATCCACAGCAACCACATAGTCTTACCGTTTAAGACATCCAGCTAACGAGAATCAAATTGCAGATTAGCTATATTAGAGTTATCTCTCAAACGCCACTAGCATAACCCCGTGAGTTATTGTTTAATACACCTTACTCAATTTTCGATCAGTTCAAACAGATACTAACTAGAAATTGAATAAGATATATCTACATACTTGCAGAATAACATTATTCTTAGGTTTTTTTTTGGACATCAAACATTATTCTTAGGTAAGTCATTGACGAATATGCACTTCCGGTAATCTCGGTGAAACATCAAATCCCTCTCTCATTCTTTGGCTCAATATGTACCAGAAAGAACAGAAATAAAGAAGCTGGAATCTGTGTTTCAAAAAAAAAAAAAAGAAGCTGGAATCTTCTTCATATATAATAAAACCCAGGAATTAAGCTTACATTCACATCTAAACCGAAGCAAATTCCATATATCTCCACGAGATCTTCAAACCGGTACCTAAACCGCTGAAAAAATTAGGAAATTTGCAACAAACAATATATATATATTTATATAGATATGTACATCAACACCAACGAAGTTTTATTACTCTCTGTCTGAACAAAAACCAACCAGATCCATCTCTGTCTCTCTCCACCAACCAAGGATTCCTCTAAAAACCTTCTTCACATACACTCCTCGCTGATTAGATCTTGGAGGTCACTTGGAACCGCTAATCCAAGCCGCACGGACTCCATGATGCGCTCAAAGACCAGAACGTGGCATGGGATTTGAAGAACTCCTTTTTGCTCGTATCCATACTCCTGAGCCGACCGCTTCAGCAAACCGATGAAAACCGGGTGGTTGAGTACCTCTGCGCTCACCAAGAACCTCTCCATCTCTTCTCCCACGTAGACTGGTACGTGTCCTTGAGGAACAGAGGATGTATGTTTCTTTAAGCGGCGAGCCATCGAAGACCGGAGGGAAAATTCAGAGCGGCGGCTCCGTCGTTGCGAATCTGACCGGAGGAGATTGTAGTGAGTGGAGTCTGCCACGCGGGAGAGACGGCGGATCAGATGCTTCATCTTCTTGCTGTGGTGTGTGAGAGGTAGAGAGAGAAGCTTTTGCAAGAGTGATGAAACTGTATGAGCTGTAAGAACGAACGAGAAGATGTTCTTGAAGGAAAGAGAGGAAGGGTTCAGATTTTATATAGAGGCGAGGGTAGTTATGACACTTTGGCTTCGAAATAAAGTGGGTCCGGAAGGAGTACTTGCCAGGTACACTTACTCGGAAATTTTCGACTTGACTATTAAAAGAAAAAAAATATATAAAATGCCCAATTTAAAACCACACAAACATAGTAAAATATCTTTGATTTTTAAACATAAAAGGAAAACGACTGATTTAGTTTTTTTTTTTGTTTTATATAATAAACTGTATGGATTTTATAAAAAAAATACGACTGACTTTGAAATAGAAAAATCAAATTTCTAATTAAAATAAGGATATCCTATTTGATATAACTATTTATTTATATATAACGTTTTCCTTACCTCTTATATATATATATATATATTCATGGCTGTGATTCTGTAAATTAGTTTTCTAATATATTTTCATCTGTAACAAAAACAATGTATATATCAAAATAACACAGAATTAAAATCAACTAATGTTATTAATTAATTATGCAATCTGAATAGTTGGTACAGGTCTTTTTCGACCAAATAAAAAGAAGAGATATAGGTCTTTTTAGTATATTTGGCTATTGATAAACGAGGTTCATGATCAACTCAGAAAAATATATACATATTCAACTCAATATACATCTTGCTTTAGGTAAACACACCAACAACAAATCTTGCTTTAGATGCTTCCATGCATACATTTCCACGGATTGTGGTCCTAGATTATGTAGCTAACAACATTCCTTCGATTATCTATCTTCTTCAACGGAGCAAGGGATACATCGACTCGTTTTTCCATATATCAAGTAATAAACATCGCCGCGTTACGCCATCGCCATGCATGATTGCAATGTATTTTCTCTTTGCATTAGAATCGGAACAGGAATTTCTTTTATGTTGGGGCATCACGTTAAGTTTGAACTTCTTTACCTTGAGTACCATGTTAAGCCGAACAAACCAGACGAAGTACATCATTCTTTTTACAAAAAAAAGTACATCATTCTATCCACAATAATAACAATATTATTTTTACTGAGTACAACAAATATATTATAATATGGCTCATAATTTTTTCATGGTCTAAAATGGTGGATTTAAAACAAATTATAAAGGCTGAAACCAAGGGTGAATGACAAATAATTCTGAATGGAAAATTCTAAAATAAACTGTGATGATAGACTTCTGAAAATGCATAAGGGCTTCTAGAACTTGGACCAAGTGATTGAGTATATTTCATTTGTGGTATTATGAATAGTTTGAAAGTCAATTAGGTATATATATACTCACCCTCAACTACTTATAAGACTTCATTATTCATTTTGTTTTCTTCTGATCATATTCAGACCCTCACGTAACCATCATTGAAAACTAAAGCAAAATTTAGTTACTTGTAAGTTTCCATTATGTAAATTTTTTTTTTCAAAACCCAATTATAACTATAGGCTATTAGTTTCAGGCATAGCTAATAAAAACTAACAAATTACATTATCATGGTATAAACATAATTGTGATAATTAATAATGCAGACGACGTGCAATATATATAGTAACGTCTTATACGAACTAATCTATAGAGAAGTGAGTCATATGTGACAGTAGAGGAGACGAGTTAATGTTGATAACTAGGGCTGACCAAAAAACCCGAATCCAAAGAACTGAACTGAACCCGATCTGAAAAGGTAGTACCGAACCCGAACTGAAATTGATTAAATATCCGAACGGGTTCAAAATTTTGAAATCCAGAGAACCGAAACCGAACCCGATCCGAACCGAAGTATTTCGGGTACCCGAATGTATCCGAAATAGATTTATATATTTAAATATATCAGTTATTTTTAGATTTAATGTATATTAAAAAAATCTAAAATATATAGATACTTTTAAGTTGTATAAAATACTTGAAAATATATACAAATAGCCAAATGTAAATTTCTAAAATAGCTAAAATATACTCAAAACACCAAAAATAGTCGAAATATCTTCTGATTCTCTATCAAAATATTCAAACCAAACCAATTTATATGTTAAGTTTAGGTATTCTGACATATGTTATTCAAATTTATATGTAATAAAGTATTTTATTTACAGATTTTGAAAAAATAAACTATATATTGAATTTTAAAATTTTAAAAATCATTTAAATGAGTTATCCGAACCCGAACCGAACCCGGACCGAAATTTAAAAATATCCGAATGGAGCTGAGATCTTTAACCCCAAAAATCTTAAATCCGAATAAACTCGAACCGAACCCGAATGGGTACCCGAACGTCCAACCCTATTGATAATAATATAATAGATATCTTGTAATCCTATAGAAGAAGCATCCGGGATCCGGCTATGCAATTTACTCCATCCTTTAATTATGACATTTTTTTTTATAGATTTACGGTGGGACTAGGCCTGGACGTTCGGGTCTTCGGGTCGGGTTCGGACCGGTTTTTTTCGGGTCCGGGTCTTTCGGGTCCTAAATATTTAGATTCAATAGGTAATTAGAAAATTTTGGGTCGGGTTCGGATCGGTTTTTCACGGGTCCGGATCGGTTCGGGTCTATAATTAAAACACCCATAAAATATCCGTAATTTTTCGGGTCCATATCGAGTCCGAGTCGGGTTCGGATATTTATGATCTGAAAAGGACATGGCATAATCAACTCCATCAAATTTAATCAATATTTGTCATATATATCTAAAATTTTACAAAATAACTTAAATGAAACTATTAATAATTAAAATAAAACATTTTTAAACTCTAAAATTTACATTTTAAAGCTTCATATTGCTTAAAAAATGTTACAAAATAATAACAAATGTTGTTAACAAAAAATATTTCAACTAGATCATAAAATAATATATATAAAATAGAACACAGAAAATCATAGTTTCAGATATACATGTTTTTAAGTCGGGTACTAATCGGTTCTTATCGGGTCGGGTCTATTCGGGTCGGTTTTTTCGGGTCCGGGTCTATTCGGGTCGGTTCCTTTCGGTTCTGGTTCTTTCGGATAAAAGAAATTTAGACCCAAAAGGTACTTGTAAATTTTCGGTTCGGTTCCGGGTCGGGTACTTTTTGGTCGGTTCCGGTTCGGGTTTTCGGGTCCAGGTTAAAATGCCCAGGCCTAGGTGGGACTCTGAGAACTGATATTGCCCAAATTTTAATTATTTTTTTGAGCGACCATTAGTAATTACATTAATATAGTTAGTAATGGTTGCCCAAATTTTAATATGCAGCATTTTTTTGGGTTATGCCTAGAACTCTGCTTCGGCTCTGCCTAGAACTCTCACATTCTTCTTAATATAATTAGTAATGGTTGCCCAAATTTTAACATGCAGTGTTTTTTTGTCAACTATTTGTTGTTTAGTGACACTTTAATATATATATTCACATCTTCTACCATTTAAAAATTAGATTGGCGCGTTGAGTTATCACTTATCACTATCAGTAATATACAGCATTGTTGTAAAATGTCGTGCGTGGATATCATGGAGGACCATCACCATGTGTCTGTGTTAAAGAGAGAAAAAAAGTAAAGTAAGATTGTTGTATAGGATTATTCTCCATTCTGTAAGGATTAGAGCTTTAGTGACAAGGATATGATGTGATCAAAGTTTCTCTGCTTATCAAAAGTGTATGTCCCCTTTCTCAACTTGGGGGTTGCAACTTTAGACCCCTTTAGTCTCCTAACTTTATTGAAATTTATACCTATAAAATAACCATGCCACATGTGGATTAATCAAACAAAACCCCCTTTAGTCTCCTAACTTTATTGAAATTTATACCTATAAAATAGCCATGCCACATGTGGATTAATCAAACTAGAGTAGCCTTCTACTACGTCGAGCTATAAATATTAGAATACTGCCATGCATGTTTGGTATGCTTCGCCCAATTTTATAAATTTCAAATTGTCACATATATTTAAGTTCAACCACAATTAGAAACTTATAACTTGATGATATAAAGATTAAATTCTAATAGCTAAGTTCGTTTAGCTTGTAAAAATATTTATGGAAAAGGAAGCAATAAAATCAAAGAAGCAATTAGGTCGGGTGGACACTGTATCTACCAAACTATATCAAGCTCTCATGAAGCAGTTGATTCATTTACGACTCATTCTTTAATTTCCGTGGGACCTGATGCTTCGTAATATTTTTGATTCAGTTTCTTGAATAGTTGGAATGCTTAAACCATATACGTAGTTTCCATTTTCAGTATATTAATATATATGATCACTGATTATAGTTTGTGGTTCAAAAAAAAGTGTTTAAAAGAAAAAAAAGATCACTGATTATAGTTTAGATAGAGAGTGACTTTTTCAGTCTAACTATATAGACTGTTATTCCAATAGAAAAATACAGCTTTATTCATGCAGTAAATTTTTTTGTTTTGAAAAAAATTCATGCAGTAAGTTACTAAACTATCTGCTGTAATTTTACTTATCCAATAGAAAACTGATCAAAGCTATTTTATTTTTAAACTATGCAATTAATCGGTTATTTTTCCTGATTGGTAGTTAGTTGTTCAATGATATTTTGGTTGATAATTTGAGTACTGAAATGATTAATATACAATCAACCATAAACAGATAGATATAAAGAAGATTTAAGCTATGCAAGCATCCGATACTCAAAATATAGAGTATAAAAATAAAAGAAAGAAAGGGGTTGTAATTAAGAAATAGTAAGACAGATAATCAAACGTATTAGTTTATGCAAAACACACATAGGAGAGAATATTCTTCCAACGGCAAAGGTTATAAAGGAGGCATTATTGAGATACACGTCAACAGCTTGAAACTTCACTCTGATTGGTTAGCTGTAAACGCGGTACGCGCTATTGCATCATTAACGAGTATATATGTCACCGAATGTAATAAACTAAGTTATTCATATATACTTCGCTCTCTCCAAATGTAATCAACTACATTACTTGGTTATATGCCAAAACTAGTTTTCCCTTTCAGATTTGATTTATGCGTTTAAATAAATCAAATACAGACGCGGCCAATGTTACTATAATGATAAGCATATAGTCGAAATCGTAAAGAGCATTGAATATTTGAATCAATTGGTAGATAGGATAAGAGGAATGGCGTCACGTGAAAGGAGTTTTGTGGGAACCCATTTGGGATTATATAAATAGAATGAATAAATATCCGTACGGTGCAGTCGTACATATTAACCTAACTCACTCCAACTTTTTTTTCGTGTCATACCGTACAAACCAACGTGACTAGTCTTCAAAATTTAATTTAATGTGAATAGATTTAGATTAAAGAATGACAAGTGTGCGTCATGGAAGTTACCTTATTGCACTAGTTTGACTGAAAAGTTATTAGTATTACTGTAATAATTTTGTAGCAAGAGGTTTGTGATTTTCTTTCAGAGAGGTTTGAGATTTGATTTCTATATAGTTCAATTTATTGTTATTTATGCAGATTAAAATTTAAAATTATAAATATCTTGCAAATAAAACTTCGATGCATTAATCTTTATAAGATATAAATTAGATTGGCGCGTTGAGTTATCACTTATCACTATCAGTAATATACAGCATTGTTGTAAAATGTCGTGCGTGGATATCATGGAGGACCATCACCATGTGTCTGTGTTAAAGAGAGAAAAAAAGTAAAGTAAGATTGTTGTATAGGATTATTCTCCATTCTGTAAGGATTAGAGCTTTAGTGACAAGGATATGATGTGATCAAAGTTTCTCTGCTTATCAAAAGTGTATGTCCCCTTTCTCAACTTGGGGGTTGCAACTTTAGACCCCTTTAGTCTCCTAACTTTATTGAAATTTATACCTATAAAATAACCATGCCACATGTGGATTAATCAAACTAGAGTAGCCTTCTACTACGTCGAGCTATAAATATTAGAATACTGCCATGCATGTTTGGTATGCTTCGCCCAATTTTATAAATTTCAAATTGTCACATATATTTAAGTTCAACCACAATTAGAAACTTATAACTTGATGATATAAAGATTAAATTCTAATAGCTAAGTTCGTTTAGCTTGTAAAAATATTTATGGAAAAGGAAGCAATAAAATCAAAGAAGCAATTAGGTCGGGTGGACACTGTATCTACCAAACTATATCAAGCTCTCATGAAGCAGTTGATTCATTTACGACTCATTCTTTAATTTCCGTGGGACCTGATGCTTCGTAATATTTTTGATTCAGTTTCTTGAATAGTTGGAATGCTTAAACCATATACGTAGTTTCCATTTTCAGTATATTAATATATATGATCACTGATTATAGTTTGTGGTTCAAAAAAAAGTGTTTAAAAGAAAAAAAAGATCACTGATTATAGTTTAGATAGAGAGTGACTTTTTCAGTCTAACTATATAGACTGTTATTCCAATAGAAAAATACAGCTTTATTCATGCAGTAAATTTTTTTGTTTTGAAAAAAATTCATGCAGTAAGTTACTAAACTATCTGCTGTAATTTTACTTATCCAATAGAAAACTGATCAAAGCTATTTTATTTTTAAACTATGCAATTAATCGGTTATTTTTCCTGATTGGTAGTTAGTTGTTCAATGATATTTTGGTTGATAATTTGAGTACTGAAATGATTAATATACAATCAACCATAAACAGATAGATATAAAGAAGATTTAAGCTATGCAAGCATCCGATACTCAAAATATAGAGTATAAAAATAAAAGAAAGAAAGGGGTTGTAATTAAGAAATAGTAAGACAGATAATCAAACGTATTAGTTTATGCAAAACACACATAGGAGAGAATATTCTTCCAACGGCAAAGGTTATAAAGGAGGCATTATTGAGATACACGTCAACAGCTTGAAACTTCACTCTGATTGGTTAGCTGTAAACGCGGTACGCGCTATTGCATCATTAACGAGTATATATGTCACCGAATGTAATAAACTAAGTTATTCATATATACTTCGCTCTCTCCAAATGTAATCAACTACATTACTTGGTTATATGCCAAAACTAGTTTTCCCTTTCAGATTTGATTTATGCGTTTAAATAAATCAAATACAGACGCGGCCAATGTTACTATAATGATAAGCATATAGTCGAAATCGTAAAGAGCATTGAATATTTGAATCAATTGGTAGATAGGATAAGAGGAATGGCGTCACGTGAAAGGAGTTTTGTGGGAACCCATTTGGGATTATATAAATAGAATGAATAAATATCCGTACGGTGCAGTCGTACATATTAACCTAACTCACTCCAACTTTTTTTTCGTGTCATACCGTACAAACCAACGTGACTAGTCTTCAAAATTTAATTTAATGTGAATAGATTTAGATTAAAGAATGACAAGTGTGCGTCATGGAAGTTACCTTATTGCACTAGTTTGACTGAAAAGTTATTACTGTAATAATTTTGTAGCAAGAGGTTTGTGATTTTCTTTCAGAGAGGTTTGAGATTTGATTTCTATATAGTTCAATTTATTGTTATTTATGCAGATTAAAATTTAAAATTATAAATATCTTGCAAATAAAACTTCGATGCATTAATCTTTATAAGATATAGTTCAGTAATGTAAATAAAACCATTAGAAGTGGATCAATAAAATTATTTACTACAAGCCGTTTGTTTTTTTTTTTTTTTGAAAAGGATACAAGCCGTTTGTTTCTAGTTTCTTTCTTCTTTTATTTTTTTCTTAAAAATTTGTTGGTCTTTATTTTCACTCAAAATATATATATTTCTATGTTTTCTCTTTTTATGATCTAAAAATTATTGTTTCGTTAGTCATCAATTGTCGGCTAAAAATATATAATAAAAATCATCCTATACGCTTTGGTAATAATAATGCGAAAACCATCGTATACTCCACTTTCTTTAGTCATCAAACTGGTCAGACTCTTGACTGCTAATTTGTACTTGCAAAATTTTAATAGAATTTCAATTGACAGGTGAGTAGATTCATCAATACCTCAGTCGAATTCAATTGATAAATTTCACTTAGTAAGTTAGTATCATAACTTACTTACCAAAATTCTCAAATGAATTTGTTTTGTTTACAAGTAAATATAGAGTTTCCAGTTAGCTGAAAATATATGCTAGCGTATACATTTCAGCTTTTATTAACAACCATTTATTTCAATAGATCTTAGAAAAAAAATGCTTTCGTTGAACGACAAAGACTTACACACATGTTGAAAAAATCGAAGAAGACGATTCTGTAGAAATAAAATCGATGGATATGTAGTCATTTACAGACATAGAAAGTTCTAGCATGGAGTAGTAATTAATAGTCTTCTTGAAGTAGTTGTAGAAAGCAGATCATTTTATTCATTCCTCTATATCTACGCATTGAATATAAATTGATTGGTTAGGTGAAACAAGACCCGGGAAAAAAAAAATCTGCTGGAAGAGCAATGGCTAATAGATTTTCCACGAACATAACTATCGAGAACTTTAATATGTTTGACTCCAAACTTAAAGAGACGACAAGCTCCAAGCGTACAGCCGTACGCAGGACAGCCACACGACACCCTCGCTCCTACACTATCGTGTTATATGCTTAAAATTTCTTATTGAGATAGAGAGAGCGACAAGTACGGAATAAGAAAATAGAAATGCAATATTTTTCAAATTGTGGTCCATAGATAGATGATTCAATTTCAAAGTGGAGGGTGCCCACATTGGCCGTAACTTCTAGGGTACAGTGACCTCACTCTTTTGCCCCTTGGCTCCACCTTTGTCTTTATGTTTTTTTTTTTCAAACTTTTTGGTAATCGAAATGACGTTTTCCTGACTCATCACCCTCCTTTACATCATTTCTATGACTAAGCATTACTATTCTTAATTGGTCGGTCGTGTACTCGTGTTTTTGATTAAAGTTGGATCACTCATCGTTTACTTTTTCCATCGTGTCTTTTTTGTTGTTCTTTGATTTATTTTTGGGTTTATTATTTAAAAATGTAAAGTTTAACAATATGTATTCAGGCCCATTTTTCAGCTCTTTCAAAGTGAAAACCGTTCCGGTGGCCGGCGTGCATCTCGCCGTCGGTCGCCATCTCTGTTTCTATTTTGTTTTTTGATACCTTTGTATCATATAATCGATCTTTAGATCGAAATAAACTTCCGGTTAGCGGATTACCCTTTCGTTAGGCGACTTTTGTTTTACCGACTTGTTCGGGTTTCATATCACCCCTTTCACTGATCTTCATTTCAATTCCGATGGCTATTGATCTGATATCTTTTTTCATCGTTTCAACTTTATCTCTTCCTAAAAGAATCAGACTTCACATGATATATCAGCCGTGTTCTATGGCGTCGAAGTGAAGCATCTTGGACTGGAAGAAGAGTGAGTTTGATGGATTTATAAGTCTCTATGAAGAAGATTCAGCAGAGTTGGCGTTTGACAACGGTCCAACAAAGAGTCTCCTTTCATCCCGACTTGAACTTCCTATGTGTTTAATTAACGGTGAATCAAGGTCCCTCTGATCAATTTGTCTCGGCTTGAGTGAAAGGCGTCTTCCAAGTGAGTACAAGCTTTAGTTGACTTGAAGTCTTGCAGAGGTTCTGATGGAGAGCTTCACCGGCGAGCTACTCCTCTTCGGTGGTGGAGCCAAGGTTGGGGGAATCAACAGGTGTCTAACATGCGTCCTAGTATCCAGCCACGTAATGCCAACATATGGGGATCTGCTTACACGTGTTCGTTAGATTGTATGCTCTATTTTCAGATTGTTCACGTGTTGACTTTAAGTCTAATTAAATATTGTACTCATGTTTAGCCAAAAGGCTTAATGAAAAGTATGTTGACAAAAAAAAGAAAATGTATTCAGGCCCATTTTTCAAATAAAAACCCAACCTTAACTAAACCAAAAAAGAGCCATAGATCATAAGAGGAAGTGAGAACGTTGCACCTCAGAAAAGAAAAGTTTTTTTTTTTTTTTAACACTGAATGTTTCAATAGCAAAGCCTAAAAAGGCAACGTATAGAAGTACATATGATAAAGAAAGACAAAACACAGATACCAGTAGGTACCAATAACAGAGACAGAGGAGAAAATCCACAGAGATGTGTACTCGTGATAAGTAAAATCTCCCAACAGCACATATAGCTTAATCACACAGCTTGTGCTTCGGAGAGATGGTATGCGATAGCCAACTATGGCCTTCAGTAGCAACATATGATTGGGTGCGGAAGTTAGCTATAACACTCTCAGCAATAGCAGTAGACACTCTGTTTTTCGATCCCTGGACATGTACGAGTGACCAAGAGTCTAGTCTAGAGAAGAGAAGCAGTATGCGTTCTATAAGTGACTTCAACTCTGGATACCGATGAGGCTCAAGTAGCGATTCTCTCAACTCAATGGATGAGGCTTCCAGAATAAAATATTTAGAAAAGAAAAGTTTAGTCCAGGTTACAAAAGCTGCAAGAGTATAATTGGCTTAAAAAGCTTCATAGATAATTAAAAAAAGCTTTCACTTATTTCGTGCCTCACACAATAATCTAATGGGCTAAGGCCCAAGGAGTTAATACGAGGGAAAAGTCAACCTCTTGCTCTCTCAGAGTATGTTTCGGATCTAAGTCGGTTCGGTCGGGTCGTCCAGCTCACTGCTTTCCAGTTTCCACCCATCTGAGTCTGCTCTCAACCAAATCAACGCCGTGTATCTGAAGGTAACCCTTCACTAAAGTAGAACTCTTTCCCCTGTTATCTTCTTCCACCAGTCTTACTTCGTCTGTCAGCAAGCTTGCTCTGTTTTGGTTTTGCTTGAAACAAAGTTTACACTTCTTACTGCATGCTCTGTTTTGGTAATTGCCTTATAACAAAGCATTGTATTTAGGGTATATGAGTAAAGAGCTGAGAAGCTTTTGTCTCCCAATAAGCTTGCTCTGTTTTGGTCAAAGATCGGTTCTTGCATCTTTGAAGCCACGAAGATTCCTTGCCAGAGCAATGAGTTCGTTCATGAGCTTCTTAGAGGTGTGGGCCAGCATTTTGATAGGTTCATCAAAGACCTAAAGGTATGGACTTTTTTGAGTTAATCTACCGAAAGATAGTCAACGACAACTACCTTTACGCCCGAGTTTCAAAGGTTATTGAAGACAAGTCAAAGTTGTCTGAAGAGCACATCCCTATGCTTACTGATATCCTTGGAGATGAAGATAAGGCTAAAGAGGTCGTTGAAGCTGGCAAAGCATCTATGGGTAAATAATCTAATGAAGCCTTGCTCTGTTAAAATCATGCGGGAAGTTTGACTAATCTTGCGAAGTGTCCATCTTCAACTCTCCAGATTCTTGGTGCTGAGAAAGCACTTTTCAGGGCGTTGAAGACACGTGGAAACACACCCAAGTATGGTCTGATATTCCACTCTTCATTCATTGGCCGTGCATCTGCTAAAAACAAGGGACGTATTGCTCGTTACCTAGCAAACAAGTGCTCGGTTGCTTCCCGGATTGATTGTTTCGCTGGTAATGTCCTGAATAATTAACTTGTTATAGTGTGAGATGATGATGTGCTGTTTAACTGTTAAACAATGGTGGTCTCTTATGCACAGATAGCAGCACTACAGCTTTTGGTGAGAAACTTAGGGAACAAGTGGAGGAGCGACTAGAGTTTTATGACAAAGGTGTTGCCCCACGTAAGAATGTGGATGTAATGAAAGAAGTGCTGGAAAGTCTTGAGAAGAAAGGTTATTATATACACCTCTCTCTCTCTCTCACACATGTTTTGGTGTTAAACTGTTTGTTTGATGGGTGTGTGTTCTCTCTTTGTAGATGAGGGAGAAGCAATAGCAGTGGAGGCCTCAGAGAAGAACAAGAAGAAAGATAAGAGAAAGACAGAGGAAAAGGATGAGGGAGAAGATGGGGAGAAATCAACGAAGAAGAAGAAAAGCAAAACAGTAGAAGAGGAATTGACAAGTCACAGAAGAAAAAGAAGAAGAAAACTAAGTCACAAGGTGAAGAATATACCAAGACAGGTTTCCGTAATGTAGTAGTTATTTTCCCACATGCCAAGCTTTTATTTAATTTAATAACAAATTGAATTAACCATATCAGATTTTATAGTATTGAATCTCTTAAATGAAAAGTTCACTTTTATATTTTTTTTTTATAACAAAATACTAGTAATCTAAGCAGATTCCAAATCCGTTGGCCACCTCGAGGAAATTGAATCAACATAAACCATAGCAGAAGACAGATTCCAAGCACCACGTGCCAGCTTATCCGCCATTATGTTTTTTGCCCTTTGGATATGTTGGAGAGAGAAAGTTTGAAAAAATTCCTTACAGCGCAAGAATTCTTCCATATGTGTAGTGAATGCTGGCCACTCTGTAGGTGTAGACACCATATTCACCAGTTGAGAACAGTCAGTTGCAAACACCACCTCTGAGATATGAAGGGTCTTCATGGACTCTATTGCTCAAATCATCGCTTCACATTCGACATGTAAAGGTGATAGACTCCTGCGGATGTTTATGGCTCCCATCATAGTATCAGTAGATCCTTCATTCCTATAAAATCATCCTTGTCCTGTAAAAATATCTTGTTCTTTCCATGCTCCGTCAATATAACACCAATTGGTACCATGTAAAATTTGATTTTCTGGCAATTCCGAAAAAACTCGTGTTGAGGGTTCCTTAATTTGAGCTTCAGTCCACAGAGCACTTTCGATCTCTGCTTTTCTTAGAATATCTGGTGGATCTCCATTTTTATTTTTAAAATTCTTATCATTACGATTTTTCCAAATATACCACAATATCCATGGAAAAAAGTGTAAATCATGTCCTTTTGGAAGTCTCCAGAAAAGATAATCCATATTAGTAAACACTGATAGAGTAGGGAAAATCCCTGGATGAGATGGAATATTTGAAATCGCCCAAATCTGAAACGCTGGAAGACATTTAAAGAGAACATGATTAATTGATTCTTCTTCGGCTCCGCATATCTAACATTGCATGTCATATTTGATACCACGAGATCGTAAATTTTTTGTAACTGGTAAGCTACCTGAGATAATCTGTCATACAAAATGTTGCAATTTTGGTGAACATTGTAATTTCCATGAATAGGCTAGTAAAGATTTTGTATCCGGACCAAAAAAGCCTTGTTGAGATCCCAAATCAGGATAAAGTTTTTCCACCCTATGTCTTGATTTAACCGTATACCGACCATGATCAGTAAAATGTCATCCATATGAATCTTGTTTTGGATGTCGACTGATGGGCAGACTCCGTATAATACTGGCATCGTCCTGATGAATATATGCATTAAGCAAATTCAAATTCCAGGAAAGATCAGTTTTATATTTGAGATCAATAAAATTACCAAATTTTGTTGGATATCTTGAAAGGTTTCTGGTTCTATGTTTTTGCTTGAAAAACAGAAACCATCATCAGATTCTCTCATACTGAATCTACAACTAAGAGGATCAAACATATTTTTCTTCTTATATTAATTAAGCATAACAAAAATTAGTGTTTCTTGTGGATAATTTAATTTTGATTTGAGTTATATAAAGAAAAAAAATTATTATCTAAAAAGTACAAAAAAAATTGCAGAAACAAGAGAATTCTGCTGAATCAAAAAGTAAAAGTATAACAAAAAATTGAAAAAAAGCAAGAGAACAAAGATTCATAACACAATCTAGTCACAGAGAATGAGTCTAATCATTGCAAGAACCAAACACGAAACAGAGAAGAAGAAGAGAGTCACAAAGTCCCTCGCAGACCATTTCCTCACGGCCTTGGACTCAACCCTCAAGCTCTTCGCCCTGCGCAGAGCATCCACTTCCTTGAGCAAATCAAACTCGACCCCTTTCTTCTTCAGCTCTTCAACGCACTTACGAAGCAGCTTCGCATCTTCTTTCTCCCTCTCCAACAACTTCTCGAGATGCGACTCCACTTCAGACTTGTACCGTACGGCCCAAATGATCCCGAGGGAAGACACGAGAGCGCAGAGAGATGGGATCCATGATCTCTTACAAGCGGATGAAGAAGCGGAAGCAGAGGAAGCGTGGAAGAGGAGAAGCAGAGAGATTGAGTGGAAGAGGAAGAAGAAGATGTAGAGCTGAGTGATCTCTCGTCGAACGGAATCGATCTGAGACTCTTTGTGTGAGACGCGGTTGAGGATGAGCTCTTCTTCTTTAAGCCATTGTTTCAGGAGAAGCTTGTGTGTTGGCGTGTCGGCGATTTGGTGAAGAGGGTGTCTCGGATTTGACTCCATGATTGGTGGGTTCGTGCTCTGATCTGAAGCCATGGAAGCAGCAATACGAATGAGGAAAGCAGAGAGAGATGGAGAGAGGAGCGTTGAAGTTGTGGCTTTTAATAAAGCGGCGAAACTTACGGCTCTCTTTCTTTGGTTGGCAACGGCTACTTTTATGTTAATTTACGTATTTCTCCTTTGAGCCTAACGGTCATCAACCAAAAAACACGGCTCAGCTCCGTTGGCCCATGAAATATTAGACCCATATATGGCCCATAAACACTATTATTTAGGGAAAATCGCATTTTAAACACCGGAAGTGTCACTTTCTATCAATTTAAACACCAAAGTTATTTCACTAGTACTTTAAATCTTCAAAGTGACATTTTTATCATAATAAACCTCCAAAGACGTTTTCATGTTCATAGACGACCGATACTGTTCATTTTACAGGTCAAAATGATGACGTGTCGGTTTTTGTTTATAAAAAATACAGAAAAATTCGAATGAAATTGGAAAAAATTGTAAAAATTCAAAACAAAATTAAAACAATCTAAAAATTCAAAAAACATAAAAATTGAAATTTCAAACTTAAAAATAAAATAAAATATTAAAAATTCTTAAAATTCAAAAATAAGATCTAAATTAAAATGTCAAATTTAAGAAAGAAAATAAATTTTAAAATAAGATCTAAAATTAAAACTTCAAACTTAAAAATTAAAATTGTAAATATTTAACCAAAAAATTATATTTATTTTAAAATTTCATCCAATGAAAGTAACTGTCACTTATGATGATATCAAAACTTGTCACCATCAAAAACAATATATCAAAACTTGCTACCATCAAAATTTTTTTTTTTCATAATCAGGATATCCAGACACCTTACATAGCCCGACTAGCGCCTAAGTACACTTCGCATAAAGCATCTCGGGGGGCCGCCTATTTCACCCCATGTTAATTGATTGTGACCACATGCAGGGCAAATAATTCTCTCAAATAGATTATTTTGAGTTTTGTTCCAAAAAGATTTTCTATAAAGAAAATGACCAAAATTTTTTCATTAAAGATGCAAAAGATTCTTATGCTCTAAATATATAAATACAAATAAATAAATAAAAATTCAAATTATATATTTTTTAATATTTTAGATCTTATTTTAGAATTATTAGAATTTTTTAAATTTTATTTTAGTTTTTAAATTTGATATTTTAATTTTAGATCTTATTTTTGAATTTTTTGAATTTTTAATATTTTATTTTTTTAAGTTTGAAATTTTAATTTTTAAGTTTTTTGAATTTTTTTTGAACTTTTTTTAATTTTGTTTTGATTTTTTTATAATTTTTTTCAATTTCATTCGAATTTTTCTGTATTTTTACGTATATTTTTTTTTAAAAGAAAAGAAACCGACACGTCATCATTTTAACCTGTAAAATGAACAGTGCCGGTCGCCTATGAACAGGAAAACGTCGTTGGAGGTTTATTATGATAAAAATGTCACTTTGAATATTTAAAGTGCTAGTCAAAAAACTTCAGTGTTTAAAGTGTTAGAAAGTGACACTCTCGGTGTTTAAAATGCGATTTTCCCCTATTATTTTTAAGCATGTACATAAAATAGCCAATTATAGACAAGAGTTCATTTTTATAGTAAACATCTGTAACTGGTTATTCTTGTGATGTAAAAAAAAAAAACTGGTTATTTTTTTTTTTTTGATAATCCAGGGGTTCCCCGCTTCGCGGGTCATTCCCCTGGGCCCCGTCAGGCAGCGGTCCACTTCACCCGGAAGAGCTTTACCTGGGCTGGATCGAACCCAGTACCGCTTTGGTGTCCAGAAGAGGCAGGGTAGTTTCCGCATGAGGAGGGAATCGAACCCGGATGATGGTTGCCACCAGAGGCCCGTCCTGCCACTTGGACTACCTTGTCCGGACAAAAAACTGGTTATTCTTGTAAGGATTTAACTGAATAAGAAGAATGGTTATTTGTAGAATAGAAAGATATGGAATGATAAATAAAATGAAATAAAAATTGAAATTGTTAATGGTATGGTGAATATCATACATCAGTACGTTTTATAATCATGAATAAAAGAAATAGATTTTACCAAATTTTTGTAACTGGTAAATATTTTATGAAATTTAATGAAATGATGCATTCCAAATGATTTTATTCCACGAAATAGCATTTCAGTTGCAGCTTTAACCATTTTGAAAAGAACACAACATACCACTCGCGTTTTTTTTTTCTTTTGAAAAGTACCACTCGCGTTTTGTTGAGCTTAAGTTATTACCAAGCTCGTAACGCTTTCAACACATGTCACCAACAAACATAATGCACCCAATGTGATTATCGAAAATGTATACTTTTAACTTACGAACGTTACAAATTTATAATAGTACGTACTTAAGGACGTAAGACCACAATTATCGGGGAGATATAAAAAGAATCCTTAACAAAAAATAAAATAAAATATAGTATGGATCCCAAAGAAAAACAAAAAATCCGGTCACAGAGGTAATTGATTAGTGACCGATCTTGGTGTGTTTCTTGTACTGTTTGCGGGCTCCGCTGAAACATGACGGCCCGCAATTGTTTCTTTTTTAATATTTTTTTTAAATCAGAAAAAAAAAATAAAAATTAAGAAACCTAAAAGGTGTTCCACGGATAATGATGGCGAGACCATAGACAAACGGTAGTTAACATTTACCAAAAAAGTGAAAAAAGAGTAGTAATATATCAAGAAACTAAAGATGGAGGAGTCTTCTTCTATTATAGCAAAGCTTCTTCTCCTCACCACACTTGTTACCATATTGGTTATCTCCAGAGCTAACGAAGAGCTAATGATGCAACTATGCCACAACTCCGACAACCTCACCTTGTGTCTTCGCTCTCTGAGAGCAGACCCAACTGCTCCAAAAGGCGACCAAGTCGAACTGGCTCGCATCATCCTCAGATGCGTCAACTCTCACCTCATCACCCTCACCAACAACACTTCCGCTTTGGCCTGGAAGCACCGCCGGAGTCCCAAGGCTGCATCCGCGTTGAAACAGTGTGGTTTGGGTTACGCGACGGCAAAGCGTGGCGTGGGAAAGGTAGACGCTCAGTTAATAGCAGGAGATTACGACAAGGCTGCGTATGACGTCAGCATGACGGTGGAGGCTCCTCCGGTCTCGTGCCGTGCCTGTGGTGACACTGAATTTTAATTTGCCCTCGAGTTTCCGTTACCATACAGAGGTTTACTTGGCGTTGACTCAAGCTCCGCTCAGGATCATTGATCGCTTCTAGTGACTTTATTACCTAATTTCTCAAAAAGTCATATGGTCTTATCTTACCTAGCATTATCAATGACTATTTAACTGTGTCTAGCTTCTCAAGTTTAAATCCAAGTTTGCTTCTTCTTCGTCTCAATCATTTCAAGGTTGAATGAAAAATGGTGAAAAACTTCTTTTTTTTTTTTGCTAAACATCTCTGTTCATATCACTCTATGATCTTAATCATTGCCATATCTTTGCACTCTTGTGAATTTATCATATCACACAGTATGGATTGTTATTGATATGTTTCATGATCATGTCGCTAACCTGATTCAAACTAAAAGCTGCTATAACTTTTTTTTTTAGTTCCAAGAACCAAATAACAAACATATTCCCTCTTCTTCGTTGATCTCTCTATTTGTGGCTAAACTTCTTTTAGATACTATAAGAAATGAACAGAAACTTGGTAATCTATTTTCTATGAATAGAGAAAGATAATGTTTGAGCGGCAACTCGAACCCGGTAAGATGTAGAATAAAATCAGGACATATCTTTTAACACAAGATTTAGCTACCAACTTTCTTTTGCTTTTTTTTTTTTTTTTTTTTTTTTTTAATTTTTTTCTATTTGTGGCTAAACTTCTTTTAGATACTATAAGAAATGAACAGAAACTTGGTAATCTATTTTCTATGAATAGAGAAAGATAATGTTTGAGCGGCAACTCGAACCCGGTAAGATGTAGAATAAAATCAGGACATATCTTTTAACACAAGATTTAGCTACCAACTTTCTTTTGCTTTTTTTTTTTTTTTTTTTTTTTTAAATTTTTCTGGCAGCATAGACAATAGAAAATGCATCTCTGACAAGAATTCTCTTCAAAAGTAGATTGAATTTTATGTAAAATGAAACCCAAAAATTTCATGCTTTCTTTTTTTGTTCTTCAAGGGAACAGCTACATATCGGAGATTCCCTTCTCAAGCAACATGCACCAACAACAATAGCCAAACACAACTTGCACAATTTCAGTTTAAGCTTTCCTTTTTCTCTTTTTATTTCATTTAATTCTTTCATTTTTCTTTCTCAGATTTCCCTTAAAAACCTTCTTTATTATGTTTAGACAACAATGCACATATATAAATAATCTGATCTTGTGACTGTTTTACTATACTTTTCAAGATTTACTCTATAGATCAGCCTTATTTTGGAGGAAAAAATGAATGCTTAATTCTTTTCAGTGTAGGATATTTTTTTTGGAACACATCGGTGTACGATAGTTAAAGTTAGAATCTTTTCAGATTATAAACAAAGATCGAACTATGATATATATCAGTTTCGCTTTATCTTAACAGAACACATGAAAGCAAGATTTCCGAGAACAACTTTTTGAGTTTGGACTTTGAACGAATAGCCAACACAAAACACAAAATATATACAATTTAGAAAAAAAGTATAGGTACTTTGAAGAAAAAACGGACGACGCAGAATTTCAGATATTGATAATTAACTATTTCTTAAGATTGCTGAGTTTTTAGGGCATAATGGAATCAACAAATATGATCGGAGGATAGTTGATAATTTTCAAGTATATCATATTTTATTCCTATACATATGTATGCTAAAACAATTTGTTAATGTTAATAACTTAATATCCTAATTCTTCAGTTGATTTTATTAAAAAAGATGACGTATAACTGACATCTTATATGCCGTAAAAAATAACTGACATCTTATATATAATGTAGTTTGAAATATTTGGAAGATCTTTTTCTCATAAAATATTTCATTGTCTATTCCATGGGACGAGTTTGAAATTAAGAAGATCATGTAAAGAGAATCTAATATTGTGAAGTAGTACAACTTCAAAGAAAACAAGATAAAGGAAAAAAATGTCTAACTTTAATCTTTGAATGCATATTCAGTCATGTCATGACCCATCCATCATCTTTCTTCGAATCTCCTATCTCACTGAACATGTTTGGAGGCGGTCCTCCGTACTTAATAACTATGCTTATGATCTCATATGCATCTCTCCACTAGCCTAATTTAATTTTTGCCATAATCTCAATTTTTTGTTCTTATCTTCAAAAACAACTCGTGCATGGTAGTAGGATGATGATTGATTACAGGCTTTGAAGGATCATAATATGGTAACCATTTTGGGTTTTGAGACTGGTAAAATAAAATATTCTCCACTGGAGTTTAGATATCAAAACTTGCATGCATAATCAAGAAATAGGAGCATGCCTGGTTGTTATACAATAGCACTAGAACTCTGTAACCAGAGTCTATCAACTGAAATAACTAAGCATGCATAGTTGTTCTGCAATAACATTATAATTCTGTAACCCATGTAATTAATAATAATAATAAATGGTGCAAAATTTTAGAACATGTGCTAAAGATTCTGGGGCTACGGGTAGGGTTTCCCTTTACGTAGTTTTCATAGCGTGTGAGTTTTCGTACGGCCATTTGCAATAACACGAAAAAAATATATTCTCAGTTTTTAAATTATTTTTCTGTTTTATAAAAAACTAGTATTATCTCCCGTGCTTAGCACGGACATTATTTTTATAATCTAGGTTATAATTTACAATGTAAATAAATATTATTTTCAAGGTTATATTTATTGATAAAACTTTAAATAAAAGAATAAAATTTTGCTTTTTATATTCCATAATAGTCAAGTATAGACACAAGATGAACGTTACATATTTTCCGTTACATATTTCCATTTTTAACTCAAAAAAGATTATTACATATGAAAAATCAGATTGAGGGAAACATATTTCTTGCATAAGTTTTATTAGAGCACAAACTTTAATTTTGTAGATAATTAACATTTATATTTATTGTAGTCTTTCCCTATTGCTTTTAAAAAAATAATATTTGTTTTCCTCCATCATATTCTTTTAAGTTCATTTGCATTGTTATACTTGTTCAGTCATTTTTGTTTCTAACAGAATCTACAAATAAAAATTATAAACGTAGAAGTATATTTTTTTGATCTTAAAGTAAACAAAATAATTTCACTGCATTTTCTATATAATTATAAACACACAAATAAAGAGAAAGGAAAATTTACCGTAGTGTTAGGTCTCGATTTAGATAGTAGACATGAATCTTTCTTTTGATTTCATTTGTTGCCTTCTAAGTATCTCCATGTTTTCCGTCTTTTTTTTTTCTTTTCTTCTTGTGGTGCTTCTCAAGTTCTGAGACGCTGTGTACATGTGTTCTAAATTGAGACCATATTAATCTTTTCGTGAACTATCACCACGACAACAAATAAACATATTCCAATAAATTGAGAATTGATTAGTCATTTTAAATACATTGTTGACATATTTTATTTACCTTTACCTTTTTCACATACAGTATGTAGTTTTGGCCAATGTCTAGAAGTACATGAAAAAAAATAAGAAAGTTATAAATAGGTTAGAAGAGAAAATGATTAATCAAAAAGATATTTGAGCATAAAGAGTTTAAGCATTTTTTTAGTTTTCACTTGCATGAACTTGAAAGCTTTATCATCCAACATCAGTATCATTCCATAGCATATTGATGTTCGTCTTTTTCTCATTTCGTTAAAAGACAAAATGCTTTTGAAAACTATTACGCAAATGTTGGACCAGAAACAATTTGGATTTGGATCTTGAACTGTAAATTATTTCGTCATTTGAAGTTGAAACTTTAGAGAGATCAATGGAGCCATTGCAAGAGATTTAAGAATTTACTATTTCTGATTGCAAGTAGAAATGGAACTAATATATGACAATTATCTAAAAAAAAAAGTAGTGGTTTCAAAGTAGTGGGATCATGGGTGTCGTGTGAATATATTGGAAATTTTTATTTTATATATAAAACAAATAAAAGGAAATAAGTTAATAGACTAAACATGTTTTATGCGTTTAAAATTTTCTGTTTTTACATTTGTTTTTTAAATCGTTATTGTTTTTAAAATATTTTACACATGTCAATTTTTTTTAATTATTTTAATTTTTTTTTCACATGTCATTTTTTCATTCGCGAAGCGACTTGCGTTTTATTATATAAGGGATGACGAGACAAGAACATTGGCAGCTGACAGACAAATGGTGTGGCTTGAATTAGATAACTAGTAGTCGGCTGTGCTCCATTATCAAACGTTTCACAATTCTACATATTTTATATTTATTTACTTTATCATTAGTTTATAATTCAGATGACATTATAGACTTTTATAGTTGCACCATTACCAATCTGTGTCACACCTGCGAACCGAATAAGCATCTGGAAAAATTATATCAAAAGAATGTACATCTCAATAGATAAATTCATATGAAACAATAACAGTAACACAACCTATTACATTTTTTTTTAAAGAAGCATTTGTCGTTTATAATATGTGGAAATTCATAAAGAATATGTTATACTGTTAACTAGTAACGGATTATATAAAAGGGAGATATATAACTTAACTAAGCAAAAAGATAGGCCGATGAATTTAGAAAGAAAGGTGAAAAATACGAAAATAGAAACAGTTAAAACATAACAAAAAGGAAGAATGAGCTGGTAATAATCAAGATGAGCAAGGTAAGAAAATGAAGAACAGAAAGAGGCTTTGACAGCATGAAAAGAGTGTAAGAACACCCGCAATGGAGGTTTTTAACGAAATGTGAAACATCCATTTATCCTTCTCGAATAACCACTGGCCACAAACAACTATAACATCCATCATTGAATTGCTTGGGATTAACGTGAAAGAATCTATTGTCAAAAACAAGACATCGTAACTTGGAGAAGAAAGAACTGACTACGGCTAAACCTAGGTTTTCATAACTGTTCCGGTTAGTGGTCGAATTTTTTAGTTTAATTATTAACCCAGAATTGGTCTAAATCTAATTAGTAAACCGATTTTCGCGAATAAGTCTGCTACAACATATAACTCCTTTAAAGTCTGTCATAACGTATGTTAAAGTCTGCTATCACATAAAAGTTAGTTTTGTTAGTTTATAAGTCTGCAACTTAGCATACATAACATATAAGTCTGCGATCTCATGAACATGAAAATCTACCAAATTATAAAAAGTATGTGAGAAAAATATGTGTGCGATTATGAAAGTCTTCGAAATATTATAAAGCTGCCATCAAAAGACAAAAATCTGCTATAAAAACCTGCCAAATAAAAACAAATTTGCTATTAAAATTAATTCTACCATAATGTGTGGTAGACTTTTTCAGAAAGTCTCTAACCATATAAAATCTGCCACACTAAGTTTGTTGAAAAATATTAATCTGTCAAATACTAATAAAACTGTCATTAAATGTCACAGATTTTTAACAGTAGACTTATTTATATATTTCGAAAATATTTATTTTCTGTAAAAAAAATTTTTGAATTTTTTTTTTGTTAACAAAGAAAACAAGGACATTCTGGGCATAAAAAATAGTCTAGTAATTAAAAAAAAAGTATGTTATTTTAGTCATTACTCATAAAATGTGTGTTATTTTAGTAATCTTCCCTTAAAAAAATGCCCAAAAAATAAATTAAAAAGAAACAAAAGCTAAGCACCAGGTTCTAAAAATAGAGTTTTTAGAATTGGTAAGAACTTCTAAGGTGTCTTTTTTTTTATTGGTTCTTTTTGTGTTTGTGTCTTTCTTTGTTGTCTTTTTCTCTCTTAAGAATTTTAAAATAGTTCTACCATTGGACATGACAAATTACAAGAAGTTCTAAACTTTACAAATTACAAATTTACAATTAAATTAAACATTATAACCCATGATAGGTTCTAACCATTGGAGCAGAGTCTCACTAACTAACTGCAAGTCTGGTGTGTTCGGTCAGGCTGCCCGAACCCAACAAAAGAACAACTTGTAACATCTGACACAAACTCACCTCTATATATATACACACTTGCACACACTCTCATTTCCTCAAAACAACCCCAAAACTTGTTTCTCTCATGGCATCATCTCTTCCTCAGTTCTACGCCGATTTCACATTTTCCGGCAACACTTCTTCACAGTTTCACGGCTCTTCTTCATGTCCTGACGTCTCAGCTCTATCCAATTACTATGACGACGGTTACCTCCCCTTCAACGCATCTTCTATCCGAGAATCCACATTTTATCCCCAAGTTTTTGGAACTTCTGACGCTCCTATGCAGGAGTACAACTATTATTACCAGAAAATGGGTGTGAACAATGCCACACAATATTTTCATGGTGGTGATCAAGAATACTACGGCTTTTCACCAGAGATCAAGCCCTTTGGAGAGCAATCTTGGGTATATAAGCACGTTCAAATATTATCTTAAATGGATATTATTGTTTACCAGAAACCATCAAAGAAATTATTTTTATGAAGCAGGGATCTAGTGAAGGAGGCATACAAGCTGAGCAGACCACAAAAGTGGGACGCTATTCGGTTGAAGAACGTAAAGAGAGAATCATGAGGTACTTGAAAAAGAAGAACCAACGCAACTTCAATAAGACCATCAAGGTATGTATATATACACTCCTTATAGTAAATTTATATTTCCTTTTTTATGTTTATGAATTGTATAAGAACTAGAGATATATATATATAAGAACTTGAGATTTAAAAATACAATATATATATGCAGTATGTATGCCGTAAAACCCTAGCTGACCGGCGTGTTCGTGTTCGAGGACGATTTGCTAGAAACAATGACACATGTGAACAACAATCTCACATGTCTAAAACTCACAACAACAATTCTGAAAAAGAAGAAGATATATTTTCTGGATCCGACGACTATCTAATCCAGGTATTATAAATTCATTTTATTATTCCAGAGCAGTTTATTATTTACATAATCAAATGTAGAACTAATTAGAGTATTGCATCACAATTTTTAGCAGATGGAAAACGATGATGGATGGCTTAACGAAGCAATGTCTAATATGATTTCTTTTCCTTGTGAATTGGACGCTCCTGGAGATGATCATAATCCAAGCACATGGAGCTTCTGATCCTACTATCATTTACCTACTTCCAAATCAATTAATTAATGTCGCTAGTTATAAAATTTGATCGATTAGTTTAGTTTAATTATAAGCAGCTTAGTTATTTGATGTAGATCTATATCATAATGTACTTAATTAGTCATGTGGTTAATGAACATGAAGATTCTGCCTAGTAGATAAATAAAAGAACTTCACATCATTGGTGTGAATAATTTCAGCCAATAACGATCTCAATACAAGAGCAAGTTATTCCCGTTTCTTAATTTATTATGTAATTAAAAAAAAAAGAAAAAAAATAGACTATTAGCTTTTTCAGTAAATCTAAGAAAAGATTCTTTTGGGGAGGTTAAAAAGATTGTTGAGATTGTTTATGGCAAGCAACACTTTTTACGATTCGAATAAATTGGTAGGTCGATAAAAGATTAATTAACCAGAGGATTCACGGAATAAATGTTTATTAAGGAATATATGATGTAAATTTTAATCATAAGACGAATGACGAAACGTTACATAGCTTGTGGCCTTCTTATCTTTCTTTTCCATGCTTATATATGAATGGATATAAAGAATAATGCGGATTAATTGGTCTAATAACAAAACACAGAAACATGATAAGAAGTTGTACACAAAATTCTTGCAATGATCGATTAAAGCAGATTGATAGGGTCTATATAGTCAGTGTAGATATAGAGAGAGTGTGTGGAGGAGAGACATGATACGGAACCAAGTTCCAATCACTTTTTAAGACATATAATTCTTGAAACAAACATATATAATAAGGCTTCAAACTCTGTAAATTATATTCTCTGAATTTGTCCCCCTTTATTTTCTTCTTTGACGAATATATGTGTATATTTTTGTTATTTCTTTCATTTTTTGTTGGCCCGACATCTTATACTACTATTCTACTCAGAGAGACTTAAATCAATTTTGCTATTTTATTCATATTTATATTAGAGTGCGAGTCTTATGAAATATTTCTCAAGATTTGTAATTAGTCATACAATTAATGAAGTGGCGTTACAAAAAGTGTCATACAATTAATGTAAAGAAAATCTAAACAAGAGAGTTTTCAACATGATCATTTCATACAGTAGAAAATTTATAAATTAATATTTGATAAATTAATATACACTATAAGTTAGTAAATTTTCTCGATCCCGAGTTGAACCGGTTGAAAATATGACACAATCAACAAAATAATAAAATAAGTTTTTAGTACGTCCTATGTAAATATATGTTTCCACTAAAATCATAAATTAATAATCTATCTATATATAAATTTTATATAAGTACAAACTAAAAATTATATTGTTGGTTTTATATTCACAGTGAAATTATTTCTATTTTTTCTTAACATTTCAATAAATTTTGGTAATATTTAGTAAATTTATATCTAAAACCAAATTTAAATTCTATTAAACATAAAAATATACAAAAAATAATATAATAAAACAATATGAGAGTCAAATTTTTAAAATTTAATTAATGTATATACGGTAAAATAATTTTTTTTATTTTATAAATAAAATATTTAAAAATAGAAAAAAAAACTAAAAAGAAACATTTTGTAAATTAATAACTCTATAAATTAATAAAATACCATACTTCCAATATTATTAATTTATAGAATTTTTACTGTATGTAGCAAACCTTCTCAATACGGATACATAGTCTTACGATCTTGATTTATCATAGAAAATTTTACGTTGATGTAACTGAAGTGAGTTGACTCTGCTTCTTGACTTGGGTACACACATTACTCAATCGATCGTAGATGCTGAAGTCAAAACCAAGTGTACATAAAAATCGCATCAAGTAATCGTTAATTGTTATCTTCCATTTTGTCACTTTTCAAGAAAGATAATCAGTGTTTTTTTTTGTTGAAAAAAGGCTTTTAAGATAATCAGTGTTTACCCATATTTCGTTAATTCAGTGAATTCCCACTATCTCAAACTTTTTTTTGTCTTTTACATATGTCAACTTGAACAGAAAAAGGCAATAGGAGTTGATTCGTTTTCTTTAAAATTCAAGTGATACAAGAATTCTCATAGTGTACAAATTATAAAAGTATTCACGCTGATGAAGCACTTAACTAGGCTATTATAATACCTCAACTAAGTGCTTGAAATAACGCTATAGTTGGTTAAATTGTGAATTGTAATTTGTATTTTGGAGGAATTGCGCCTTCACATACTGTGATGCGTTTATTTGTCCACTTCGCTAAAAATGTTACAAAGATTCGGTGTTGGATTTTCCAAATTTCATAAAGCCTGTGTTACCGTTAGCACTACAAGAAAACACATGGTTAACGACGAAAATTAACGAGGAAAAACAATCCTCGTAAATTTGCGTCGAGTTTACGACGAATTTACGTGAAAAACTAAAGTCATCGTTA
Organism: Brassica oleracea var. oleracea; assembly: GCF_000695525.1. Taxonomy (NCBI): domain Eukaryota; kingdom Viridiplantae; phylum Streptophyta; class Magnoliopsida; order Brassicales; family Brassicaceae; genus Brassica; species Brassica oleracea. Next base: position 41,466,002 of record NC_027752.1, on the reverse strand, counting down.
TTTCCTCGTAACGTAACGACAAAAATATTTCGTCGTAAAGTGGATGTAACTTTACGAGTATTTTACGAGGAAAA
>NC_027752.1:41398723-41461017 GCF_000695525.1 Brassica oleracea var. oleracea | reverse complement strand
CTTTACGACGAAATATGTGTTACGACGGACGGGTAACGATCAAACACGTTTCCTCGCTAATTCGTCGTAAAGCCTCTTTTGCGACGAATTAGCGAGGAAAACCGCCCTCGTTAAGATTATGTTTTCTTGTAGTGTAGAGAAGTGAAGGTCGCTCTCTATGCATGTTGAAAACGAAAGCTACAATCAACAACTTACCCCTTCGATGGGAGGGAGAGCTACTACGCCCAATTCCAAATCCTGGCCTGAATCTATATTGTTTATGTTTTCATGCATTTTACTAATTTTTATATATTTTTCAGAAAATGATAGCAAATTAGGATAATTTTATTCTTCTTTGTTTTTCAGTAAGTCAACAATTATGTTCTTTTGTACATTTTAAGGATAAAACTTTTTATTTTATACATTTAATGATATTTTTGGAGTTCAGCTAAAAAAACTATAAAAGTATTTATTAGCGGGAGATCTAGATAATCGATCCAAATCCAATGGTCAAGATTAAATATATATATCAATATATTACAATCAAAAACTTATCATGATCTATAATATCTCATATTAGTTTAGAAATTAGGTTTAGTTAAGTATATGCATATTGTAGTTTATATGTTAGATCTCCCAATATTTACCAAAAGGAAAATAAATTATAAATGAAAATGCAGCTATTATGGACAAATGTTGTTCATTTCGTTGTTTAATTATTTTATTATGAGACGATGAGTTTGATTAGGGGAATCATAAAACATAGGTTTAAGCAGCTTATCAAAGTTGTGTTGCAGCCTATGAAGAGACTACGCTGCGATCAAGAGAGCCACATTTTTTTTTTCTCAAAAAAAAAATGTTTACTAATCATTTAGCAATTGAATTTATTAATATGTTCGAAATATCAAACTGCGCATAGTTCGTGGGAATTTGGAAAATAAGATAATGAATGCAACGATGGCCACACGACAGGTGAGGGTCCGACAGAATCTTTATAGAAATTATGAATTATAGAAATTATGAATTACTAGACTAGATGCAAATGGGTTGACCCTTCCCACTGAGCTGGGAAATCTTACCTTTTTAGTTTATATAATTTAAAAGTCACTTAAATATCCAATCATGAGAATGATTAACAAAGTTAAAATCAGAAAGTGGGAAGCTAATCAAAAATAGGGACGTCGTTAGGCTTCTTATTGCATGCAACTGTGTAACAATAGCGATCTTGTTACCCATATGTGAGGGCAACATTATCGGGTCCCTTAGACACATATCTTAGTAATTAGAGGTCAAAAAATAAATGAAAAATACCGAGAAAGAATAGAAACGTTGGTTAATTAACAAGTTTTTGGACGCCTCCTTAATGTCACGCATCAGCATGGGAGATGTTATCTGAGGGTGTAGGGTTAAGTCCGATTTTGGTCTTGAAATCACTTTCATCTTCTTCCCTTCTTCTCTCTTGACGGCGATACCATTCGTCTCTGGTTCTCCGCCGATTGCAAGCCCAAGTCGAAACTTCTCTCGTTTATTTCGCTCAGTCCACACCGATCTCCGGCGATTGCAACCCCAAATCAAGGTTTGGCAATGGGTTTGAATACTTTGTTGGTGTAGTGGTTATTGTTGTAGTTTCAATAGGTATGGTGCTCATGTTTAAGTAAATCAATATGCTGTTGTGTTATGTGTAATGGTGTAATCACGTTAATGAACTCTTTGTAATGATCAATGCTGTTGTAATGTATCGGAATTGTAGTGACTCTAATGTGTATGAATATGCTATGTGTAATGTATCGGAAATGCATTGACTCTTGATTTTGCTATTGTGTGAAAGTGATATGTGTGAAGAGGCTATGTGTAGTGTATCGGAATGCAATGTGTGAACATTGAGTTGTTGTGAAGACATAAAATCTTATATATCATTTAGCTTGAACCAAGTCCAAGACCAAGTGAACTTTCCCTCTGATATATATTCATTCAACATGTGAGCTTTCCTGCTTGATATATATTCATTCATTCGAGAACCTTTTTGTGGAATTGCTGAGTATTGCAAGTAAACATGTTATTGTAAGTTTAATCCACAAAGAAAACTCTTAAGATATATATAAAATATTCACTGAAACCTGTCACGTGCTATGATCTATCTCAATCACCTAGTAGATTCACTAGTACATCAGACCACAGTAGTCACATGCTCTAAAAGAAACAAACTATAGTCACAAGATGTACTCAATATCACGGAAGATTCACAAAATAATCATACAAGATGCACTTCTTTCACCACATAAGTATGAGACTTCTTCTCCCATTAAAAATATGCAAATCATCCCTCTTCTCCTCACTTTCATAACATTTTCTCTCTTTTATAAATTTTCAATGGCTTCTTCTTCCCATTATCATTACCACAAAGATGATGATGGTGAATTTGAAAACCCTGATTTTATTCGAGAACCAAAAGAGCAAAAAAACGTATTTTTATCGAGAGAAACCGGGAAGAATGCCACAAGAAGCTCTGGAATGATTATTTTAGCGAAACTCCAACATTCCCTCACAATTTATTTCGGCGACGGTTTCGAATGAACAAGACATTGTTCTTGCGTATTGTGCACCGTCTCTCTACAGAAGTAGAGTAGTTTCAACCAAGAGAAGATGCAGCCGGACGGTCTAGTCTATCTCCACTCCAAAAATGTACCGCAGTTATTCGTCAATTGGTGTATGTACGGGCTGATACAATTGACGAATATGTCCGACTTGGTGAAACAACAGCTCGAAAATGTTTGCACCATTTTACTGTCGGAATAATCCACTTGTTTGGGGATCAATACATCAGACGTCCCACACCGGATGATCTTGAAAGACTACTCCTTGTTGGTGAACAACGTGGATTTTCCGGGATGATTAGAAGCATCGACTGTATGCATTGGGAGTGGAAGAATTGCCCCACCTCTTGGAAAGGAATGTATTCACGAGGAACCGGAAAACCAACAATTGTGTTGGAGGCGGTAGCTTCATATGACTTCTGGATATGGCATGCGTTTTTTGGAGCTCCAGGTACTATGAACGATCTTAATATTCTTGATCTATCACCGGTTTTTGATGACATTATTAACGAAATAGCGCCACAAGTAAACTTCTATGTTAATGGTAATCCGTACCATTTGGCATATTATCTCACGGATGGTATATATCCGAAATAGGCGACTTTTATTCAATCTATCCGACTACCACAAGGTGAGAAGAATTCATTATTTGCTAAAACCCAAGAAGCTGTGCGAAAAGATGTTGAGCGTGCCTTTGGAGTCCTGCAAGCTAGATTTGCCGTTGTCAGAAATCCATCTAATTTATGGGATAAAGACAAAATAGCAAATATTATGAGAGCATGTATCATACTCCATAATATGATTGTCGAAGATGAACGATCATCATTCACTCAGTATGACGTTGATGAATTTCAAGAAAGAGAAGAGGTGGAAAAATTTTCCTTCAATATGCCTTCAAATCTCGGCAATACAATTGATCGTCGAACGAGCGTTCGGAATAGACAAGCCCATCAACATTTAGAAAATGATTTGATTGAAAAATATATGGGATAAATTTGGACATCTTCCAAATAACATATAATTTATAAGTTTCTATGAATTGAATAAAATGTTTGTTTGCTTTTATTTATTATGATGTTTGTAATTTTTTTTTTTTTTGAACTTTGTAATTTTCTTATGTTTTCAATTTTAATGTTAAACTTCTCTTTTATATGTTTTATTTAAAACTTTTCTTTTATATGTCATTACTTATTAAAATAAACAATTAATTTACTTAGAGACAAGAAAAGTCCTACCAATAATCTACAATTTTTGGATTGTCCTTAGCTTTGTCTCTTAACATAAAAGTAATAATAAAATATGCTAAGGACTCAAAAATTAGTCCTACCAATAATGTTGCCTTGAGATTTCACTTCCGTTGTCTCTTTCGCGATTTTCTCTTCGAGACAAGACATCCCTCTCCCATCTCCTTTTATTTGTAAATATTATAGTATTGTTTTCCATTCACATACTCTGCCTTTAAAATTTAATAACATTTTGAATCAAAAGGCAAAAATTAGTTCAAAATACTCCATCCGTTTCTAAATAAGCGTCACTTTGACATATTTTACACAGATTAAAAAAGTGACGGAAATATATGTAAGTTGTTATTAATTATACATTTATGACCAATAGTATTTGAGATAAATAAAATTATTTATAAAATCAATGCAGTTTTCAATTAATTTTCAGCTGGAAGTAAATATAATTTACATTGAAATTGTTTTTTTGTAACAAGAAAAAAAAGTTTAGATGACACTTATTATGAAACAGATGGAATATATAACTGTGTAGCTTTAGCTTTAGCCTTTAGGTAATTAAAACATACTAAAATAAATATATAAGCCATTGATACATCATCAGTTGAAGTTTCTTTAGTACAATTATTTATATTTATCGTCTTTTCAACTAAAATAATCCATATTAAGTAATATAATTGTTAGCAACAAAAAAATATGATTGTATTATATTAAACTATCAAGGAACACAAAATTTGATAACCCAAAAAAAATCTTAGTTTTCCTAGAAGACAGTCATATTTAAATTTACTAGGAATTTGTGTGTTTATATTTTGCTTTTTCGTTGTTGTATTCTTTATTCATATGTTTGTGTGTTTTTCTTCGTGTTATAGTTAGGCTTCGGAAATTAGGCATCCTCCTCACTAGGCTTCTAATTGAACTTAATTCTTCAACGTGACTGGGCTTTTAGTTTTAGGCCCATTAAAAATTAAATTAAAAGAACCGCGTTGACTTCTGATCTCAAAAGACAAACTATTTGATTGCGAAAAAGTTAACCTGGGGAGAGGCATGGCTCATACCTCAGGGAGTCAGTGTAGTATCAACTATCAAGCGTGACTTTTTATCATCAGATATTAACTTATAGTATTAGACAAATTGAGTTTTATTTAGTAGACAAAAAGGAAAGCCTACCAGGATTGTAAAATGACTATAGTATATTATATACTCACTCAAACATATATTTCTATACCTACTTAGTATTTTTATTGTTGTTTTGATGGCATGACGCATACCTTGTATCTTGAAAGAAATTAGCAGGTAAGAACTTCAGTGTCGTGAGTTGTTTACTTTAAAATAGCACTGATTGTTTGAAGATTAATATACCTAGAAAATGAATTGATTCAACTTTACTTGTATGTGTATTAACATGTGTCCATTGATGAGGTACATAGTCGTTGACAAAATACTAACAAACAAGTTGACAAAAAAAGATTCTTTAGGTAAACCAGTCATTCGTATTCTTCTTTCTTTTAAAGAGAAATTACATGTTTAAATAGAAATTACATGTTAAAAAAAAAAAAAAAAAATTACATGTTTACCACTTTCATGCTACCGCTTTTCATTTTTACCACCACTAAAGTGACATTTTCAAAAATATATTCTTCGTTAAATGGCAAAAGACTCTTATTTCTATGTTCTTTATGTATATAATAAATAAATATTTAAATAGATAAAAATCTAAAAAAATAAAAAAAAATAATTTTTTTAATATTTTTCAAATTATTCTATTTCAAAATTCAAACCCTAAACTATAAAACTCTACTCTAAACCCTAAACCATCAATCCTAAACCATTTTTTTTTGAAATACGAACCCTAAACCTTATACCATCAATCCTAAACCCTATTTGTTTTTGAAATACGAACTCTAAACCCTGAAACATCAACTCTAAACCCTAAACTCCGAAACATCAACCCTAAACCTTAAAACATCAACTCTAAACCCTAAATCATCAACACTAAACCCTAAAAAGTAAACTCTAAACCCTAAACCCTAAACCCTAAACCCTAAAAAATTAACCCTAAACCCTAAAACATCAACACTAAACCCTAAACCTTAAACTCTAAACCCTAAATCCTAAACCCTAAACCCTAAACCTTAAACCCTAAAACCCTAGAGTTGATGTTTTTGGGTTTAGATTTGAAGGTTTAAGGTTTTAGGGTTTAGGGTTTACGTTTAGGGTTTAGAGTTGATGTTTTAGTGTTTAGATTTGAAGGTATAGGGTTTTAGTGTTTAGGGTTCGAATTTCAGAAAAATATACGGTTTAGGGTTTAGGGTTTACGTTTAGGGTTTATAGTTAATGTTTTAGGGTTTAGATTTGAAGGTTTAGGGTTTAGAGTTGATGTTTCGGATTTTAGGGTTTAGAGTTGATGTTTCATGGTTTAGGGTGTATAGTTGATGATTTAGGGTTTAAAGTTGAATTTTTAAGTTTAGATTTAGGGTTTAGGGTTTACGTTTAGGGTTTAGAGTTGATGTTTTAGGGTTTAGATTTGAAGGTTTAAAATTTAGGGTTTAGGGTTTAGAGTTGATGTTTCAGGGTTTAGGGTTTAGAGTTGATGTTTCATGGTTTAGGGTTTAGAGTTGATGTTTTAAATTTAGATTAGTTAACCATATATTTTTTTTTGTCGAAGTTAATTAAAAGGATATAAATGTCTTTTGCCTTTCAATAAAGACGAAGGTAAAATTGGTTAGTGTAAACATGAAAAGTGGTACTTTGAAAATGATATTTTTGGCAATTTCCGTTCTTTTCATCACTCTATCATTTACTTGCTAAAAGATTCTTTTCATAAAAGAATTTGGCATTATACATGCTTGTGATTAGTCGGATCAATTACCAGTTCTGGGGGAGTACCAAGTGATTATAACGTGATCCCACATCAATTACATTTAAAACATAGTCTCTTGTGTTAGTCTTCTCTCTCATACCAAAAATAAGTAATCATCTCCATATTTTTAGTCACTATTTATACCCTTTTCTCAGGACATCTCAACACTCATTTTCGAACAGAAGAAAATATACACAATGGCTGTCAATTACGAGGACCAAGCCACATTGTTCAACTTCGTTGTCAAACAAGGTAATGGTGTGAAGGGTCTGATAGACTCTGGCATGTCTCGTGTTCCACAGCCTTTCGTCCAACCTCTCTCTGAGCGAATCGCGACCCCACATGCCCGTACGTGTGAAGCTGCCCAGCCAATCGATCTTTCCCAGCTAGACGGTCCACGCCACAAGGAGGTGGCCAAACAGATCACTGAAGCTGCTGAGACACTTGGCTTCTTCCAGGTAAGTAATGGCATAGACATAGCAGTTTTAGTGTATAATATTTTCTATTCTTGCAATATCATTAACCAAACCCCAAAAAAGAAAGGAGCAATAAAATATATGTATGCGTGTGAATATGTATACTTGACCAGGATACCGACGTTAGATACATAAAACAAAAAAAATAATTATATTTAGTATGTTTAATATATCAGCCTCTTACAAAATGCATCCTTAATAAAAGTAGATATAATTTGTGGAATAAATGAAAATGGCAGGTGGTGAACCATGGTGTTTCGGTGGAGCTGCTTGAATTGCTAAAAACGTCGGCTCATAAGTTTTTTGCACAACCTCCTGAGAAGAAGGCGATTTACCTAAAAGAAGTGAGTCCAAGCAAGCTAGTTAAGTACGGAACGAGCTTCGTACCAGAGAAAGAGAAGGCCATTGAGTGGAAGGATTATGTGAGCATGCTTTACACCAATGACCACGAGGTTCTTCAACACTGGCCTCCACAATGCAGGTATATATATATAGTAAAAATATTTCAATTGTGTTATACTAATGCAGGTATATATGAAAATTATTTTAGTAGAGCATGCTAATTTGAACTGAGATGGCAAGTAAACTATTTATATGAGAGATATTCATCAATTTAATCACTGAAGTTAGTTTTAAATTATAAACTCGTGAAAGTTAAGGTATATATTGTATATGTGTGACAGAGAGGTGGCACTTGATTTCCTAAAATCATCTATGGCAATGGTGAAAAGAGTAGTTGAAGTTTTGATGGAGGATGTAGGAGTGAGACTCGAAGAAGAGAGAATGAACCGTTTGATGGGGACTAAGATGGTCAACATGAACTACTACCCAACCTGTCCTAGCCCCGAGCTCACCATAGGCGTCGGTCGTCACTCGGACATGGGAATGCTGACCGTTTTATTACAAGACGGCATTGGTGGTCTCTACGTTAAACTAGACAACGGTGACTGGGCCGAGATCCCTCCTCTCGATGGAGCTTTAGTCATTAATGTTGGCGATACTTTGCAGGTTTCTCATCGTTAAAAATACCTTTGAAAATGAATGTCTGAAACCATATATATAATGCATATATAAAAATCTATCAACAGATTCTAAGCAATGGGAAGTACAAAAGTGCTGAACATAGGGTTCGAACCACAAACATTGGATCGAGAGTCTCCGTACCAATTTTTACCGCACCTAATCCCTCGGAGAAGATAGGTCCGTTGCCGGAAGTGGTGAGGCGTGATGGGGTGGCTCGTTACAAAGAACTGTTGTTTCAAGACTACATGAACAACTTTTTCGGCCAACCACATGACGGCAAGAAATCTCTCGACTTTGCTCGTGCCGATTGATATATTCTATTATCACTTTTATCAGTTTCTACGTGCCAAATTAACTAAAATGTGCGAAGTTGTTTCTTTTTCGAGAATTCGGTCAAAAAAAACCTCAACTTTGCACGAATTGCCAAAATAAACATGAATTTTTGGGCTGACCAAAAAAACACCAAACTTTCATTGACTTTAAAATTAATTAACAATGTTTTCGCTGACTTGCCAATTTAGCACACCGTCAACAAATTTAACAGAAATATTTGACGTCGTTTATTGTTGGCGTTAAGTGAAACGACGTCGTTTTACATGATTTGAAATTAAAAATATGTAGACCCCTGGATTCGAACCCAGGTTGTTTGGTCGAATAGCAAGGTCTTTTACCACTAGGCTAGTGGAACTTTCAATGTTCTTACTAAGAGCATGTTTATTGGTAAAACCCATTTAAGGGTTCTTAGTGAATTTTTAACTCTTAAAAGTGAGATAAGAAACTTGGTTAAGAGACACTTAATTATAGTGGTTTAATGGTAGTTTCTTAACAAAGGTTCATACCAATAAAAAATATTAAATTTATTTTTAAACATAAAATTTTAAACAAAGATTAAATTTATTTATTAAATAAAACAAAGTCAAACATAACATTTAAACATAGATTTAAAAAAAAAATAAACATTATTTAATTAAAGATAAAATTTATTTTTTAAAAAAAATTGTAAAAAATAACATTTTAAATATATATTTTATCATCAATTGATCCTTCGAAATTGTTTTGAGAAAAAGATGAGATGAAAATTGTTTATAAAAGTTGTTTACAAGATAGAAATTGTTTTAGATTTAGATGAATATTTCGAACATGAGAAGGAAAAACATGAGAAGGAGAAAGAAAGGAAGAATATAAGAAGAAAAAACAAAGGCTTGTGAATACACTTTCATTACAAGATATTATTTACACAAGTTTGTGAATACACGATCATACAATCATTATAAAGGTCTTTCATTTCTTGACCGTGAAACATTTTCAACGTGACCACAACAATACAATATATACATGTGCTAACCAATATCTGTGATAGAAGAAAACAAGACAACAAGAAGAGAGGCTCCAGTTCGAGGAGGCAGAGAGGCTCCAGTTCGAGGATGCAAGTGTGGCACCTTACGCCTTCCAGAAGCGTTCTTTAGCTCAGCTAAGCTAGTATGAGAATACACTTCTTCAAAAGAATTAGCTTGTCCAGTGGCTCCAGGAGGCAAGGAGGCTCCAGTTCCATGAGGCAGAGAGTTCGAGGAGGCAGAGAGGCTCCAGTTCGAGGATGCAAGTGTGGCACGTTACGCCTTCCAGAAGCGTTCTTTAGCTCAGCTAAGCTAGTATGAGAATACACTTCTTCAAAAGAATTAGCTTGTCCAGTGGCTCCAGGAGGCAAGGAGGCTCCAGTTCCATGAGGCAGAGAGTTCGAGGAGGCAGAGAGGCTCCAGTTCGAGGATGCAAGTGTGGCACGTTACGCCTTCCAGAAGCGTTCTTTAGCTCAGCTAAGCTAGTATGAGAATACACTTCTTCAAAAGAATTAGCTTGTCCAGTGGCTCCAGGAGGCAAGGAGGCTCCAGTTCCATGAGGCAGAGAGTTCGAGGAGGCAGAGAGGCTCCAGTTCGAGGATGCAAGTGTGGCACGTTACGCCTTCCAGAAGCGTTCTTTAGCTCAGCTAAGCTAGTATGAGAATACACTTCTTCAAAAGAATTAGCTTGTCCAGTGGCTCCAGGAGGCAAGGAGGCTCCAGTTCCATGAGGCAGAGAGTTCGAGGAGGCAGAGAGGCTCCAGTTCGAGGATGCAAGTGTGGCACGTTACGCCTTCCAGAAGCGTTCTTTAGCTCAGCTAAGCTAGTATGAGAATACACTTCTTCAAAAGAATTAGCTTGTCCAGTGGCTCCAGGAGGCAAGGAGGCTCCAGTTCCATGAGGCAGAGAGTTCGAGGAGGCAGAGAGGCTCCAGTTCGAGGATGCAAGTGTGGCACGTTACGCCTTCCAGAAGCGTTCTTTAGCTCAGCTAAGCTAGTATGAGAATACACTTCTTCAAAAGAATTAGCTTGTCCAGTGGCTCCAGGAGGCAAGGAGGCTCCAGTTCCATGAGGCAGAGAGTTCGAGGAGGCAGAGAGGCTCCAGTTCGAGGATGCAAGTGTGGCACGTTACGCCTTCCAGAAGCGTTCTTTAGCTCAGCTAAGCTAGTATGAGAATACACTTCTTCAAAAGAATTAGCTTGTCCAGTGGCTCCAGGAGGCAAGGAGGCTCCAGTTCCATGAGGCAGAGAGTTCGAATTATTTTTAAATAAGAAAAATAAAATTTTATTTTTTAAAAATAAAAATAATTTTTTTTTAATTTTAATTTCTAAATTAATTTTATAAAAATCTTCTTTATTTTTTAATTTTTTGGAATTTTAAAGATCTTTTTAAGTTTTTAGAAAATTTTTTATATTTAATATGTACCAAATAAAAGTAAACATGTTAGTAAGTACGTTGAAAGTGTCAGTAGCCTAGTGGTTAAATACCTTGTCATTTGACCAACTAACCTGGGTTCAAATCCAGGGGTCTACATATTTTTAATTCTAAAATCAATAAAAGTTTGATGTTTTTTTGGTCAGCCCAAAAATTTATGTTTCTTTTGGCAATTCGTACAAAGTTGAGATTTTTTTTGGGCCGAATTCTCTTTCTTTTTTATGTTTGTTCGAACCTAATAAATAAATGCTTCCTTCTTCGTTTGCACTCCATAAAACGTGACGCAACTTTATGAAATTTTCTTGCATATTTTAGCTGCATGGTTGAGTCTTCTAAACCAAAATTTCTAAAGTGCTAGTCTGACCTAACTAATGTTTATCATATGATTTTATTTACCCCTGGAAGGATTTCCAATTTATATATCAAGACTTATCTTCTCATTTATTAAATTTTTTTTTTTGAGAAAGGGTTCTTTTAATTAATTTGAACTTACTGTTTTCATTTTTCATTCGTTTTAATGGCATACTATATTTTCGGTTTAGACGTCTAGCCGGTTCTATCTAGATCGTACACAATCTTTATTTGACTATAAAAAAGGAAACGACAATTATATTGAGAACTACTAGATCGTTTTATAGATGCGAAATGTATGGTGCTTTTTTAAGGAAGTCGGTCTGGCATAAGCGGTAAAGTTCTAAACTTTTCTAGTTTTTTTTTTTTTGATTATACACAGTTTCCCCAACGACTTCCTAGGCCCAAGAGACTAATCTGTGTCGCTGCGGCCCGAATGTGAAATCTGCAGTGGCCGGGAATCGAACCCAGGTGGCGGTACTCACAGCTGTAAGCCCTTTACCACCAGAGCTAGACGCCCCGGTTAAAAACTAAACTTTTCTAGTTATGACGTGGGTGTGTTTAATTTGATTAATTTCAAACATTGTGACGTTGAACGTTTTACAGAATTTCAAATCTCGTGCCATTGTCTGTTGACATTTTCCTTTCTTTGTTTAACGAGTTGGAGTATAATTTTTTTCAGTTAAACTCAACCAAAACTCTTAACTGGGATCCGAATAATTCAACGATAAATGACGTTTTTAAATAAGCATAGAGGCGTGCCTACAAAAAGTCACTCATCTCTGCTCCCGATTAATATGATTTTCTTAGGATTCCAAAATTTAAAATAATTTCTAGTCTAGTGATTTAGATTTATTTAAAATATAAATATTTCCACGAAAGTCGAGTAAATCACCTTCTGAATTCATATATTTTTTCAAATGACATAATATAACATATTTACGTAATAAACTTATTCTTTTACAATGTTAGATTTGTGTATTTAGTGAAATTGATATATCATATTAGAAAATTGTTTTCATAAGGTTATTTTAAAACTTGTCTTATATCCTAAAACCCTTCGCACACTGAATAAGCTAACTCTATTATCAATTCAAAAGATTACCTTTCTCGTACGCATATCTTGCATTAGTATTATGTATGATCATAACGTTTGTTATGTTATGTATGGACAACATCAACGGTATTTGTTTCACACTAGCTAGTCCCAAATCATATTAATTATCCTGCTACAATAGTACTTAAATGTAACTTTGTCTTCTACAATCCACGTTGGGATCAAATCAACGACCCATTATGATTTTGTCTATTACCTCGTATCTCCCTCTCTGGGTAAAGAATTGTCTATACTAAGATTAGTCATCGCATTTTACATCATTGTTTGGCGTCCCATCGCATGTATTCTTATACGTACAAATACTTCTTATATTTTGGAGCATGATCATATACGAGAACGGTCCAAACTCTTGAAGTATATAACAATGGTTTATAAATATAACATAAAATATATGCAGGTGTTTTGGTCTATTATTCACGGTGATTCCTTTTCGTTATAATCATCGTATAAATGATGCCAAAAGATTACGGTTTATAATATAATAAATGGAGAAGAAGATGTCCAACATGAAGAATTTGGGGTCAACCATTGGTCAATAGTTTAATTATTCTTTGACTTGACCACCCGCCACGAATTGACTCTACAAATGTAAACAGGGATCCTATTCGTTCAAATCCCTGTTCGGGAACGCGCTAGCCGGTCGGGTTGGGCCTAGCGCCTAAAGAGAAAATCGGGGATTAATCGGAAATTATACGGGGTAGAATTTTTAGATGGTTTACTATGTTATAAAACATGTTAATCTTTAATTGTGTATAACATTAATACATTTTCATGTTTAAGATTGTATAAAACACATAAATAGAATATATAAACTTAATATAGTGTAATTTTTATCAAAATTATGAATATAAATGATATTTATAAAATTTTAGATCAAATAAAAAAATATTATAAAAAAAAAAAAAAAAAGATTAGGCGGCCGCCTATGCGGCTAGGCGGTCATTTAGGCGGTTTAGGCGGAAAAGATCGGATATCCGATTTTTTAAACCGATTTGGCATAAATCAGGGCGGAAGAGTGACGCGTAGCGCCTAGACGACCGCCTAGGCGGTTAAGCGGCCGATTTTTAGAACAGGGGTTCAAATTGTGAATGTTCTCCTATGTTTGGTATATGAAATGATTTAAGAACTTCACTTTGTTTTTCTGGTTCCCCATTTGCTACTTCTCTTTTGCATCAAATTTACTTCAGTACTATAAATTTAAAGTTTTTTTTTAATGATTAATCTAGACTATTCCAAATCTTATTTAAGAACCGGTTCTTAGCTTTTTTAGAAAAATGTTAGGAGACGGTTTCTTATATTCCGCTAAGAACCTTAAGAACCTCACCCTAAAAACTCTCATTAATCATACTCTTAGGCCCAAACAAATCCTTAAAAAGAAGTGAAACCCAGTGGATAAATTTTTTTCTAGGCTTTGAAATAAGGTAGAGATTCTATTTTCTGTGTGGCCACAAAACAAAGGGGATAACGGCGAATTCATGCCCACAAAGTGAAATTATGGAAATTCCATACATGTACATACAAGACTCGCTTTATCAAACCTCCACCAAAGAAAAATTTGAATCTCATTCCCAATCTCTGATAGTTAGTGCGTATCTCTGCTTTGACCTTAACTCTGTTAGAGTCACTCTAACCCGTGAGTCACCGTCAACGGCGTTAACACCCCAGCAACAGTTAATTAAAACGGTGTTGTGTTCATCTTGATTTTTCTCTTTCACAACACGGGAAGTTTCAGTGAATAAAACAACCCATCTATGAATAAACACCTGACATATGTTATGAACCACTCATCAAACTCTACTGTATCAATGAATAAAACAACCCATCTAAGTCACAAGAATATCAAATTGGGTACTTCATTTAGGAACATTTTAGCAATGATTGTATCTGACAATATCTTGCAACGACCATCCTTGAAACAACTATGTACATCGTGAAAGGTCTTCACCATCCATAGACCCACTGATTCTTCATAAGAACAATATATTCTCCAAGAACACGGGATTTCACCTTCATCCACTTCGACACCACATTTAGCCTCAAATTTCACTCCTCCCCATCTAGTGAACTGAACATTCCATCCTCCTTGCAAAGCGTACTCCAACACTGCTTCCCTAAACTCTTTAACACTATCAAATACTTGCCTTATATGTAACTCGACACTGCCTTTCCTCCATCTATCATAAGGATTCCCAGTTTCTTCTTCGTCACAGTCAGAGACAGGAGGATTATCTTGATAATTTTCATTATCCTCATCCTCACAAATCCCAGCCATAACTGATTCAACTCGTGTCTCCTCTTCAAACTCGTTTTTAGAATCTCTTTTTGTGTCACCTCTTCCTTTAGGAGCATTGTTGTTTCCTGTGTTAGTGCTATCAACATTTTTATGTTCCTCTCTCGCATCATCAGTGCTCTCATGCTCCATGTAAATGTCGATGTATTTATTCCAATAAAAACTTTGACACATCTTCTGAAAATTATCAGTAACCACATTACCAATGATCTTCAGATCACTTAAATCTTCATTCTGAAACTTATACCAAAACCTTTGCCCATATAGCGAGATAGGAATTTCCTTCATCAAATCAGTGAACAACTTATGTGGCTGCCCTACAAGGATATGTGAATCACCTCCATTGTAAGTTACTATACCACCTTCATGAGTTTCAAATCTCCCATTAAAGCATACTTGAAAGGTTACGTCTGAATCACTGAAAATCCAGAATAGCGATAGAAGATTACAACAAATACAAACTTATTACTTGATAAACTTGACAATCAATAACAATTACCTCATGTTAGGTAAAACCCTTATCTGCTTGAGGAAGAAGAACATGACGACACAATGAATGATTGAGGAAGAAGAGAGAGAGTTAGGGTTTTAATCAACAATTCTGAAAAGGCGTTGTTTATTTTTTATTAACCGTAACTGAGGTATTAACGCCGTTGACGGTGACTCTCACAGGTTAGGGTGACTCTAACAGAGTTAAGGTCAAAGCAGGGATACGCACTGACTATCAAAGATTGGGAATGAGATTCAATTTTTCTTTTGGTGGAGGTTTGATTAAGCGAGTCTTGTATGTACATGTATGGAATTTCCATAATTTCAATTTGTGGGCATGAATTCGCCGTTATCCCCAAAATAAAGTATAGTAAATTGCCATTATATCCGGTTCGTTTAACTTTCCAAAATCCACCAACCACCACACAACCATCTTATGGTTATATCTAAGACTATGTGCAATGGTTATATCTAAGACCATGTGCAATGAGAGCGTTAGAAATAATTATTCAACTGTTGATTCAAGTGTAGTTAAAACAACATAAAGTGGAGACCACAATGTGATATGGGTAAGTTTTTACCAGTCATACAAAACTGATAAATGTTAGGAAAAATTTCATGTTTACAATTTTTATGGTACTACTTTTCATCTTTTCTACCAAGGGATGCTTCAAGAAGGTTTCATCGATTGAAGTTAAGAATGGAGAGTCTACTTCTTTTTGGTATGACCAATGGTGCAATATGGGGCGCTTGAGGGACTTATTGGGAGCTAGAGGCTATATTGATATGGGAATACCAGAAAGTTCAACAGTAGCTGAGGCTCTGCAGAAGCACAGAAGGAGGAGGCATTGTATTGTGATTTTGAATAAAGTTGAAGAGGAAATTGAAAGGCTGAAGTCTGAGAGTATTCAAGCTGAGGATATTGTTGTATGGAGAAATAAAGCAGAGAGTTACCGGCCTACATTCTCATCAAATAATACATGGATTATGATTCGCAAGGAGTATATATTGCAAGATTGGAGCAAATGTGTCTGGTTCAAACATGCTACACCAAAGTATTCGTTTCACTTTTGGACAGCAATGTTGGATAGATTTTCGACTTGTGACAGAATGTTGAAATGGAATCCAGCCATCAATCCAGTAAGAAATCATATGTTCTTCTCTTGTGCATACACGAGTCAAGTATGGCAAAAACTGATGAGAGGGTTGCTTTGTGTGAGATATACTGAACGTTGGGGAGATATTGTTGAGCTAATGCTTGATCATAGTCAGGATCGGGTGAAGCTATTTCTGATAAGATATGCATTTCAAGCAGCAGCTCACTCAATCTGGAGAGAGAGGAATTGTAGAAGGCATGGAGATAAACAGCTTCCACACACTTTGCTAACTAAAGTCATTGGCAAGAATGTGAGAAATAGGTTGTCCACCATTCGGCGCCAAGGAGAACAGAAGATGGAGAAGGGGTTACAAATGTGGTTTGGCACCGCCTTAACTTGGCTACCTCCGCCTCTACGCCGCCGGAACAACACCATCGAAATCCTCGTTCGTCGGAGCTCAGTAACTGACAAGCCTCCAACGAACCCATAACCGTTCTTCACCGCATTGTCTTCACGCCGGCGAGTTCAATCGATCACCGAGATCTCCACCGACTTTGAATCACTTCAAACCCTAGACAAGCGAACCGAGAACCACTGCTTTTCTTCCCTTGAAAGTCGTCACCATCGCCGGAGAGCTTCATCGTCTAACGATATCTCATCCGCAGTGACCCAAACACCCACCTTAACGGCAACCTCACCGAACTTGACACAAATCGAACTAGTAACCTTAACCCAAAGGACACCGGGTTTCTAAGCGGCAACGTGGAGCTTTGCAAGCCTCCACTCTCCGTAACTAAAAGTCGGCGAAGGCGGAGCTGAAGGAGACTTCCCTTCCCGGAAGCTAAAGACGGCGACAGTGGATCTGAGTAAGCCTCCACCTCCCACGTAAAACCGACGACGACGGAACTAGATTAGCTTCCATCTCCCGGAAAAACACCACAACTGAGCATGCAAGGCGCTCCCTCTCCACCGTGGACCTCCAATCGAGCGCGTCATTACTCCCAGAGCCGAGCCACCGTTAGCGATGGTTGCGGTACCAGAGCTCGAACAAGGCGGTCGTTGACAGGAAGGCGGAGAAGGGGATAAGAGGAACAACTTCGGCGAAAGAGAAAGGGCTTTGGTGACGGCACAGGCGCTCACGCGCCGGCCGTACGCCGGTCCCAAAGTAGATCTAGTTTCTCTCTCTTCTCTCTCTCTCAGTAGGGGTCAACGGTGACGTTCTAAAAAGGAGATTTTTAAAAAGTAATTATTTTTATTTTATTTTATTTAAATAATTAAAATTAAAATGTCTAAACCATTATCTCGTTTACAGGTGGAAGGAGAGGTTGTAAGGAGGCTCTCAGAGCATCAATATCCCTAAAACCCATTAAGGGTTTCTTAAAAAAAAAAAAAAAAAAAATTGTCTAATTAAAAAAAAAAATTAAAAAGCGCATCAATCGCGGACCACCACGTATCGGTGGGGTCCGCGAACAGTACAAAAAACTCACCACAATGGTCCTTATCTCATGTCTTTTGGGACGGATTTTTAAGTTTTCTGTGGGGCTCAAGGATTAAGAAATCCTTTACTATCTCCCGATATTGATGCTCTTAGAGCATAAATATCGCTGGTTTCTAAAGGAGGTTTTTGAACTGTTTGTGGGTCCCACTGACGCGTGAATCCCACAAAAATTTTAAAAACCAGTCTCCAAAATCACGAAATAAAGATAGGTCTTTGGGGAGTTTTTGCACTGTTTGCGGATCCCACCGATACGTGACGGCTCGCGATTGGTTTATTTTTTAATATTTTTTTTAGAAAACAAAAAGAAAAAAAAAGAAAAATTCTTAAGAACCCATTTTGGGGTTTTACCAATAATCATTGTCTTAGTACTAATTAAAGGACCGATTGATGTTTTTTTCTTAATTTTTTATTTTATTTATTTTCTTTAAATGTGTAGATTAGATTCCCACTAATAAAATCCCGCTGGACATGCTCTCAGTGAGCAGCGTATTAATCAAAAACTCTTCAGTGCCGTGAAAATTTTCTGCTTTTCATAAATAATAATTATGGGAGCATTATTGACAAAAATGGTAGCATTAGTGTTATTAATCCCATTCCCAATACTTTCTAGAGACAATATTTTCTTTCTAAAGACTTGACAATATTTTTCCACAGTATCTATGCAGACTTCTCCAATCTAAAGATTTAGTAGTCTCCCTCGCAGTTTGTTAACAGTTACACTTACACCTGTCAGTTTTTACCAGCAATGCAGAAGAAGAAAAACATTTAAATTATCATCATATGAGATTAAAGATATCATCTTTTTGGTCGAAAAACTTATTGTTGTATATATAAAAATAATTTAACTATAATAAAGTGAGTGTTTATTTCCTAATAATTAAAATTTTAATTTTTTATTTTATGTAAATATTGAAATAGCTAATATAATAGTTGGTAAATTTTGGGTTATTGACCCCTTTATATTTAAATTTGATATGCATAATTGGTACACTTTCGTATATAAACCAAATTATATCTAAATTATATATTTATTATACGCATAAAAATATCTTATTCAAAAATCTATAATGGCCTTGGTAAATAATTTATGGTTCTGCCATTGAAATCAACATGAAAAATCGGATATATCAAACTCTCAAAGTAATGAACTTTTTTCCTTTCAAAAAGAATAAATGTGACCAATTTAAAAAAAAATGTGGCAACAATTTAAAAAAATTGTTATTTGCTGAAAACCGTCCATTCCTATAATTTTTATTTTTTCTGGTTATAAATGATAGCGGGAAAATATATATCCAACTAGGATTTCTGGTGGGAACTAAACCAATCTAATTTGTTGTAATAAGAACAAAAATACTTGGATAAGAGAACTTAAAATAATGTTATTTGAAACTTTTTAACATATATTATAATATTAAAGAAAATATTTTAAAAAATTTGTTTAACCCTCTGTTAACACATTAAATAATCTCTTTCTAATTAATACATTAAAATAATAAATATTTATTTAAAATGTTACATTGTAAATATAAAACAACATTCTTTATAAAACAAAAATAAAATCTTAAAACGATATTCAGAGATATTAGTAGAGAGTATTACTGCCGGAGCTTAACTTGTAAGTATTGAAATAGAAATAGCTACCTTTTCGTGTTAAAGAGATAAACAATTGCCTCATTGTCCAAAATTAAGTTGAACTACAATAACTAGTAAAATCTTTTGGAGAAGTGAGAATGGAACTGAATGGTAATATTCGGTCTTGATTAGGTGGTTTTATCATTGTCAATATCGTAGAAATTGTAGAAAAGAAAAGTATAAAAATGTTCATGTTTCTCTTTTTCTTTTGTTCATCTCTCCAAGTTAAAATTTTGGGGGAAAACATACAAATCCTACCTTTACAAGCACGAAGTCGAAATTATATAGACGTTAAAGTCATGATGATAGATAAGATTATTTCTTCGTGGTCTAGAATATAATATGCAGACAATAATGATGAGCCTAGAATAGTTTTAATGTTTGAAAGTTGATACAATATAATCATCGTCAGGGTGTCAAAAGAAGCATGATTATTGGAGTATTCTTAGGGTGGAGTTCTTAGCGGAATACAAGAACCCGTCTCTTAACTTTTAACTAAAAAAGCTAAGAACCGGTTCTTAAATAGAGTTTTAAGAGCCGGTTCTTAACTTTTTTAGTTAAAAGTTAAGAGACAGGTTCTTATATTCCGCTAAGAACCCCACTTTAAGAGCATGATTATCGGGGGTTTTTACGGTGAGGTTCTTAGCGGAATATAAGAACCCGTTTCTTAACTTTTAACTAAAAAAGTTAAGAACCGGTTCTTAAAACTCTTATTTAAGAGCCGGTTTTTAGGTTTTTTAGTTAAAAATTAAGAGACGAATTCTTATATTCTGCTAAGAACGTCACCTTAATAACATCCCAATAATTATGCTATAAGAACCTCCAGTAATCATGTTCTTAAGCTCTCTCCTTAGCCTCTGCAGTAAACAAAGGGTAAAAGCGTCATATCGGGACCACATATACGAAGATACAAGACGCATTGATGCAAAAAGACTAATTCTAAATCTCAAGCCGGCAAGACTTTTTATGAGTCGGGTCATTGATTGATATGGATCAATAAGTCAACAAGAATGACTTGACCGAATCGGTTTATTATTTTAATGGATACACACCATGCAGAATCTCTTTATATAATCTCTAGAAGATTCTAATGTACGAGTCCTTAAAGCCAAACGAGAAAACAGTAGACCAAAGGCATGGAGGAGATGATGGGATCGTGGGACAAAAGAAGGGAAGAACAAGAAGAAGAGGAGGAACAAGTGTTAAAGCTTCCAGGGTTTAGGTTTCATCCGACCGATAAGGAGCTTGTAGGGTTTTATCTCTCTAAAAAAGTACTACTCAAGAAATCCAGCAAGATTGATGAGATCATCAGTCAAATCGATATCTATAAATTCGATCCATGGGATCTTCCTCGTAAGTTTTTTTCACTCATCACTTGTTCGTGTAACTTGTGTTCCAAACTGTTTAGCGTTTATTCTTATTACAAAAAGAAAATAGATATTCTTTTTTTTTTTTGAATGAATGTTAAATTTATTCATGCAAAAACATATTTACATCATGTGCAACTGTTTATAAATCAAAGAATCAGACTCATGAAACTAAGAACAAAATTCCTAAGTTAAAGATCCACTCTAGACCCAAACCATGTTGTAAACCCTCCTTCCATTTTCCCTCTACCTTGGAGTGAAAGCAGCCAAAGCCTAACAGTTTTATCTACAAGCTTTGCTAGACACTGAGCTTCTCTTTCTTGTTCACCATGTCGCTGAGCGTTGCGCTCTCTCCATATTGAGTGTACAGCTGCTTGAAAAACATACCGGACAAAGAAGTTTTTAATAGGAGTGAGCCCCAGTCTAGTGATGATCGCAACGAGTTGACTCCGGTCTGTGGTGTATCTGTTTTATAACAAACCCTCCGCAAGAGCCTTCCAGATCTATCTTGTGTACCTGCAGCCAAAGAAGAGATGTTCACGGGTTTCTTCAGCTGCATTACACAGAATGCAGGTCGCGTTTATCCCAGTGTGCCAAAGCCGCATTTTGTCTCCAGTTTGCAGTCTGTTGAGCGCACCTATCCAGACCAGGAAGGAGAACTTTGGAGTTGAATGGGTGAACCAGATGCCATTTCTCCAGTTGCAAGCTTGGCGACTGTGGTGAATCTGTTCCCAAGTTTTTTTTGCATAAAATTTATTTACAAATCTGCCTTCCTCTTGCTTCCACAGAGCAATATCGTCACCCTGATTCGCTGCTAACCGAAAAGACTATTTCATTCTCCACCTCATTTAAAATACTCACTTTGTGCCTTCTCCTTCTTCGCTGTCTACCAAGAACATCAGACACTAAGGCATTATCACCAATGCCTAAGTCAATCAGACCGCGATTACCAAGAGCAACTTTGAGGCAACCGAGCTTGGACCAGACATCATACCAGAAGGAGGTATGTTTCCCATTCCCAACTTCCATCCGAAGGAACTGTGTTGCAAGTTCTCGATGCTTGAGGAGTTTTCTACAAACCCATGAGCCAGAGGTTATAGTATTACTAACTGGCCAAAAGGATCCCTTCCCGATGAGATAGCAATGAATCCAACGGACTCATAACGAAGATTTTTCAGAGGAGATGCGCAATATTAGCTTCAAGCAGAAGACTGTGTTCATTTCCTTCAGTGTCCTTATTCTCAATCCTCCTTCACTTTTTGGCAAACATAAATCCTTCCAACAGACTTTTGCTTTTGATGTTTTGAGTTCCGGACCTGACCAAAGAAAAGCCGAACAGAGGCTCTCGATCTCCTTCAGACAACTACTAGGCAGGGTGAAAGCTTGCATCCAGAAGTTGGCCATACTGGTAATGACGGAGTTGATGAGTTGCAATCGACCAGCATGGGAGAGAAACCTTTCGGTCCAAGACTTCATGCGCTTCCTGATCTTCTCAACCAGAGGCATCTAGATATTTCATGCATGCTTGTGTCGTAAAGTTAACACACTAGCTATAAGCAAACGACCGAAACATAGTAAAAGTTGCCTCAGTTATGTTCAATCTAGGATCCTCCGATAGAGGAGGAGAGGTTGCCTCAGCTATGTTCAATCTAGGATGCACCGATAGAGGAGGAGAGTTAGCCTCAGATGAGCTCAATCTAGTTTGTGAACATAGCTGAGGCAACCTCTCCTCCTCTATCGGTGCATCCTAGATTGAACATAGCTGAGGCAACCTCTCCTCCTCTATCGGTGCATCCTAGATTGAACATAGCTGTTGTGGGACAAACATTCTCAGAGGAAACCCTGCGATTACTGGTACAAGGTGGTGCCAAGATGATTCGCTAAAAAAAGAAAAAATACACGAGATGAGTGTGGTCCTTAGTTTGAAGGGGGGAATGTGAGATACCAAACTAAGTCCCACATTGGAGAATTAGACAAGAAGTATCTAATATATAAAGAAATGTCTAACTCTAATTAGTACGAGACCTTTTGGCTTCTTCGTACATAAGAATATATATTCATACAGAAGAAGTAATAAACAATGAAAATACACAATGGAATTTTTTGAAATATAATTTACGTGCCCTAATAGATGTGGCTTATGTCACGTACGGGCTGGCTACTGATCAAAGGTGTGTTTGGTTTGAAGGCTCGACGCATACGGAGAAGGAGAGCTACTTCTTCTGCAAGAGAGGAAGGAAGTACAGAAATAGCATAAGACCAAACCGAGTGACTGGTTCCGGTTTCTGGAAAGCCACGGGAATAGACAAACCTATCTACTCCGATGGCCCCAGCAAAGCCGTGATCGGTCTAAAGAAGACACTGGTTTATTACATCGGAAGCGCCGGGAAAGGAAGCAAGACAGATTGGATGATGCACGAGTTTCGCCTCCCCACAGCCAATGACACTATCCCTGGTGGCTCCACCCACCGTAGCCCTACTCCGTCTTCCTTGCTACATGCTGTAAGTTTTAACCTACTCAATCATCATGAATTCATGGTTACATCTATTATGGTTGGCTACACGTTTTAAGCAAACAAATATTCATGAGCTTCGGTGTAGAATCTAAAAAATGTTCATGATTTGATTCATATGATATAATTTTGCAGGAAGTGTGGACATTGTGTCGGATATTCAAGAGGAATGCGTCTAGTAGAAAATACACTCCGGACTCGAAAGAATTAGCAAGTTGGGAACGCGTGAAGCCACAACAATCTAATAATCGCGAAGCAGCTTATATCAGTTTTGGTGACAATGAGAGTAGTACCAACAAGATCAACGTCATGGAAAGCAAAGAGAATAATGAGAGGAACGTTTTCCAGCTTCACCAAACGCCTCATCCACACCAGCCCATTCCCATGGAGTACACTAGTAGCACACAAGTGGATAACACAGTTCCACATATCTCAAACGATAATAACATGGACGATGTAAACTACGAGAACTGGGACGAGCTTCGCTCGGTTGTGGAGTTTGCTTTTGGCCCTTCCTCTTATTAGTTAGATGTCCTTTTACTAATTGATTACTATACATTATATAGTACTTGGACCTTGTTGCAAGGGAAATACTCTAACAATTATATATATACATGTGTATGGATCTCTTGTTGGGTATATGAATGTACCTGATAATATAGATAATATATATATATATATATATCCATACACTATCCCCTATATATTATTTGAGAAGCATTACAACTTCTTTTTGTAGCCACATGTCATCACTAAAATGATTCTTAGAATCATTAGAGAAATATGTTGGTCCATCTAATTATATAATAAGTTTTTTTATTAAACTAACAATAAATTCATCATAAATTTACTTTATTATTTCCTTAAATAAAATTTACAAAATTGCCTAATGTGGCTAAAGTATATACGGCAATTAATGATTTTGAATAAAAAGATTTGATAAAAAATAATATATCTTCTATCATATTTGTTCAATTTTAAGCTATTAAATAAATTAAAAAACCACAATAACCATATAATAAAATTTTAGATTTTTATGTATATGTTATATTTTGAATTTTTACAAACGACTATAAATTACTAAAACTGTTAAAAGTCTCACATTCAAATTTTATGATCCACGGTTTAAAATTTTTGTAATGACAAAATACAAATGATTACAAAAATTATATAAGTAAAAAGTCTAATTTAATTAATTATTAAGATTAATATATATATATTAAACTATATTAGTTTCAAAATTTACTTTGAACAATTTTTTTGATAAAAGTTTTGAACGATCATTGACAACATATTTTTTAAAAAAATTATAAATTACTAAAATTATTAATCCCACAATAAAAAATTTGTTATCAGTAATTTAAATTTTTTTCTATAAAAGATACAAATGATCAAAAAAACTATACGAGTAGAAATCATCATTTAATAGACATTAATATTAAAAATATACTAAAATATATTATCTATGTTAGTATCATTTAAATTTAATAACATATCCTATCAAATATAAAAAAAAAATATTTTTTAGATTAATAAAATTAATTTATATGTTCGCACCAATTTAATTATATATTTAATAGTTACTGATTTTTAATTATTTAATATATACTTATTATTTCATAATATGTAAAAATATTTAATACATAAAATAATATATATATATATATATAATGTTGATTCCGCGCAAGGTGCGGATTTATTATTATTCTCCATTTTCCTACGACCTAGTATTTGCATGTATTTTGTTCTTGGTAACAAACCAATAGTTTTGTTTTTTTGCGTTAAATTAAGTAACGAGGAAATGTAGCCGAGCCCATGTTACAGAAGGCCATATCAGAAAGGATTTTAAAACCCAAAGGCAAAACCTTCTAAATGATGCGAGTCCAAAGCAAAAGCGGACTTAAACTATTGAGATATAGTCATATAGGACTTGTTGGTATGTTTGAGTACCCCATTTCCTCTTCTTCTTACGACCCATGTACCCAAACCAAACTTTTTTGCTGTAAACTAGAACATGGCATCGCCTCCTTATACGTAGTGGAAGGTAACAGAGACATGTGACACTGGACAAAACTATGCGAAATACATGTTACTAAATTTGAAAGTATATCACATTACCTTGCTAGAAGCACTAATTTTCCACTCACCTGTAAAATGTTAATATTATAGTGGTGCACAATATATACGATTGATTGGATCCTACGGATGAAATAAAGTGTGTCCCAATCATCCAACTTAGGCATCTTGATTTCGTAGGGACTCAATCTTTATGGTCCATTTTTGTTGTGAATGGGGTCCATGTATTGCTTTCTTGATTCATTTAAGTAATCGTGTTGTGTTGTTGTCTTGGCCTGCTGGACACTAAGGACACCGTTCATCCATCACTTCACATCATTCATCTTCCTTACTTGCACCACTATTAATCATCATCATTATCATGTAACTTTGGCAACAATAAAATATAAAACTAGACTCCTATTGGGATCTTAAATCATCATAATCAAGAGTGATCTACTGATCTTCGTGGTTGTCTTAGTAAACAAATAGAAGAATATTCCATGTGTTTAGGATATCTATGATTTCTTATTATCGTTTAATCTAGTGTGCCATCTTAGACTTTTAAGTCTGTCTTTTACTTTTTGTCTCCCTTTGACAAAGTAGCCGACGCACATCTTGGTTTTTCTTTCACTTTTTCGTAGCTTTATCATATTCCCTATCTTGTGAATTTATTCTTACTATCATTGCATTGCTTTACTCTTGTTTTGAAATTTTGCATGGTTACAAAACAAGGTTACAATAATTGTTTGAATTATAAGCTCTCTTTTTTTGTAATATATCGATGTTGATATTTATTGTTTGCTCCCACCAAAGAACTATACATGATATTAATAGTTAGATTTTAAATTACCATGAGTGGTTGGTTCCTAATGTGGACAATAACCTAAGTATTTCATCACTTTTTTTCATCCATACGAAAGTACACTCTCTACCCGTAAATGTCCATGTCTTGTTCCTATCAGATATATCAACGTCATGTCTTAACCATATATTGTTTTTGTCGCGGATAGAAACATAAACTTCTAATTATATTTCTCATCTAAACCACATGGTGTTTTGATATTTTGTACCATTTAGTGGGTGAGAGGACGATAGTTGCATAGGCACTAATTTAATTTTTCCCATCATTAAATTAGAACAAACAAAAAGAGGATTAGGCCAAGTGGACGATCGTGGTACAGGCTACTCCTTTTTAAACCCTTTGAAATATTCTCACATCTTTTCTAACTTCATCTTCTGTTGTCCAATCAAATGCACAGTTAGATCTATCACTACAATGTTTATGATTGCTATTATTTGATAGATCCAAGACCTGACGAAGAGGAACTATTAAGAATTACCTATCATGTGGTTGGCTTTAGCAAATTGGTACGAACGATATCATATTATATATCAAAATAAAGTCACACACCACAGAATACGGAACGATATAGTTTACAGATGAGGATTCTGCACCCATTTTTAATATCTTTAGTCACCTCTCCTAATAATGTTTCACTAAACGTTTACTTTTGTTTCACTGTTTAAAGTCTTACAACATGTATGCTTCTTTCTGAATTTGATTAATATCTCTTGGACCTTTATCTTTGATAAAACCCAATTCGATTCATACTTATGTAAAAATGTAAAATACACAATCACATATATGGCAAGTGCAACAAATTTCAACTGAGATAAACGATCAACATCTTAATCACAATAAGCTACTTTCTTAATTGCGTCAGAGAGACTATGGACGACTTTGATAGAAACAGAAAGTTGGATTCCACTTTGGTATGGAAGGTAGAATATTTGCTCAAGAGTTGTGACAAAGAATAAAAGATAAAGAACTCAGGCCATCGATATCATCGTCGGTCCATGGTTGACATGGTACACCATTTATGAATGTGAGGTCTCATCCAAGTTTTTTTGTCCAAAAGCATATTTGATATATGTTCATATTTTATATAAACTAATAAAGTAGGGACGTTGAATGTTAGAGGTTAGGCTACAGAACAAATAAAAACCGACCCACAAATCAATCAAATTCGAAATGATGATGACATTAATTCGTATAACTTTTCTAATGTCATCTTTGCCATGGACTTCTTTTTTACAAGTTGTGAAATATATTATTCCTTATATATATTGAAAGGTGAATCATATTCATTTCATCAAACTACTGAGCACAGTGGAAGTTAAAGATGACTTTAGATCATTTCCATTGACAAAAACAACAAAAGAATGAGTTATTCCAAAAATGAATAATTTTATTTTGGAATAATTTTACTTTGTGCCCCACTCGAAAATCTAACTAATTTTCTTTTGATACTATTTACTATTTTGATTGGAGTGTGTAATGTATCACCAGACATTGTATTGTATTGACTTTGGTGAAAGCTCATTTGAGAAAGGAAGAGAGAAAAAATATTGTTCATTGTGAGTATATCATATGGTGCAGGTGACTCACACAACACACGGCATAGAAGGTTAACCTCTTTCATGTCGATATCGCCACTATGTTCATTTCCACAGTTGATAATAGTTAAAATATTAAAATGGTGAAAGTTGGTTCCAAACACAATTATTATAATAATTAATTTATAGAGTCAAGTAACTTTGTCATCTGTATGATATATTTTTGCTTGAAATGCTAACACATCAGCAAGTCACCTGGAAGCCTACGTTATTTGTCTGTATTATATACATAAAAATTAGGTTAACTGATGAATTAAAATACAATAACGTGTAAGATGGGGAGTTTTGTTTGATATTTAAAATTCAAGTCGAGGAAAGTTCCAAGTGTGGAATCAACTTCACGTGTTGAAGAAGGGGAAATAAAGAAGAAACGGTCCCCAAAGTGGGCCCAGAACGGTCCCCAAAGTGGGCCCAGAAACGGCCCAAATCTTATTTTTAATGAAATAATATTAATATAGGAAAAGAAGACGTGGGCCCGGCGGTGCGATATAGATGCGTTTTTGTAATGTTTTAAAGAGATTTAAATGCCGAGTTTTTCTTATCTCTTTTTCCTTGTGGACTCCACTTTTAAGATTTGTTCCCTAAATTAAATAGCTTCTTTTTCTACCGACAGTGTCCTTTCACCATTTGTCCTTCAGTTTTCAACTAGATTCTTATCAGTAGTACAATTGAAGAATTTACAATTTAACTGAAAAATAGATATAACACTATCTAATTTTAGATAATATCATTTTTATTTATTACGTACTGTATTACTTAATAATAGAATAGTAATAGTTAATTCAAACATCTTTTAAATATTTTTATAGACCAAAGTCTGGCAGAAATTATATACTCTTGTATAATCAATGATACAGTGCTATCCTAGCGGTAAATTTCATACGATCGCTTTCTGTTGATATAAATGTTTCACCATTTGATTTTGTTTAACAACATTTGTTTTTATATATCAACAACTCTGCATTCAAAAAGATGTAAGAAGACAAACCTTAATAATCTCTACTTTAAAAGTTGGCGTTATGAGAGAACGTGAACTAGCTACATTTTCACATGCTTCAGAAACGGTCCCTCGTTCTTCGAAGCCTCGCTCTACTTTTTTCCATCCTATACATTTTAGGAGCGTATTAACTTTGTAACGTTACATTTAAAAATAAAGTTAAATATTTATTCCCAGTCAAACTTCCTACGAGTTCATAATCCTTATCATGTTACTTAAAGAGGCCGTGGTTGATTGCATGATAGCATATAAATACAGCATTGAATGACTTAACCAAACATATTGACATTGCAATAAAGTATTTTATTTTATTTTTGCAATACAATACAGTATTTTATAACCAAGAAAAACTATTTAAATACGAATGGGCTGTGGTGATGGTGTTGGGTGGAATGGAGGCAGTCAAATATACACTTGTATATAAAATTATAATTTGCGTTTCCTTGATAAGAAAGGGACAACACATGCGTGTTCTTAACGCGTATCGATTATCTAGTTCCTCCCCAAGCCAATCTACCAGTTCATGTGCTTTTCAAAACGTTTACCTATGTTCAAATATAAACCTTAATTAACCATATCTTATTAATATTTCAGATTTTCGCCACCGTGCGAATCTAAACATCCAAAAGGTTAAAATATATACGTCTTGCTTTCCTTACATGGAGTATTTCGAATATTTTGGTCCAAGAAGAAAGTATGCTTTTATTACGTACTTGATGTAATATCACATCTTTTAAAATAATTTGGTAAACTGAACCCGTTTTGGGAGGTATTAACGCCGGAAGAAGAGGAACAGACAAAACCGCACGACGAGATTGTGGTGGACTCTCTCTTACCTTTTACTATTTTACAATTTTACCTTTTATTTTACTCTCCAGAAATAGAGGACAAAAAAAACCGAGATAGGTGTAATTTTGAAAACTACGTACATTTGGAATTGGACCCACTCTTTGTCACAGCGACATTTGCGCGCGCGTTCTCCACGTCAGTTTGCCATTTACCGCGCACTGTTGTTGTCCCATGCGCCATTTCAATGCGATTTACTAACGGCTAGTCCCATACCTATGTTTATATTGAACTTCGTTTATATTCTATCTCACGCTTAGAATAAAGTCTTTTTAGCATAAGTTCTCTCTCGGGTATAGAGGAAAAGTTGAAATGGCCTTTTCATTTTGCTTTAGGTTTAATGGTCTGTCACGCATAACCCACGACTTCGACCACTTTCTTTCCTTTTCTTTCTTTTTGGCATCGAATATATAATTTCTAGAAAAAAACAAAAGATAATAACGTATCAACAAAAGTATAAGCTAGTGAAACCCCATCTTGTTAGAAGTGACGTTGATATATTGATAAAGACAAGTAGTTGAACCACAATGCTTAGAGCATATATTATTGCGGGGTTCTTAAAGTAGGGTTCTTATCGGAATATAAGAATCCGTTTCTTAATTTTTAACTAGAAAAGCTAAGAACCGATTCTTAAATAAGAGTTTTAAGAACCGGTTCTTAACTTTTTTAATTAAAAGTTAAGAGACAGATTTTTATATTCCAGTAAGAACTCCAATTTGAGAACCCTCCAATAATCATGCTCTTACCTTTTTTTTGTGCATACTTCACACAAAAGATGGGAAATGACATTGAAAGTGGGTATTAATCCTAACCCACGATTTTAAGCAAGAGAGGACCCTCGTGAACCTCAACAAATTTTAAGAACTGACATATATGTCAAAGATTCGTGTGTCCATCATCATCAATATCATCCAAAGAGAGAAAAAAATTAAAGAAATAATAGTTTTTAAACCAAAGATTGATTGTAGAGACTGTTTCAACTATTTACTATTTTTAGAACATTTACAATTTACTAGTATGGTAAGTTTCACGAGGAAAGATTAACATGGAGACTAGCATTCTTTGGAGATTTACAGACTGGACAAGTGTTAACCGAAGATCCACACACAGTGCATAAACACATGTGTCTACACGGCAACAGTAACACACTTGCTTCTCCTTTCCCACACCCTCTACACATCGTGCTTGTTATCGTACGCACGCTTTTAGCCTCTCCTGCTAACCTCCACCGCTCGTCACTATCACCCTCGTCGTTGCTTCCACAACAAGACTGCGCGTCATCAGCCGCCGTGGGCTCCTCCCACTTGTTACGTTCCACAGCTGCGAGGACTTGTTGCAAGTTTGAACGTAGGGAGTTCACGGTGGCTTCATTAGACTGTGCCATGTCACGCCATATCTGATTCTCAACGCAGAGAGACCTAACCTTCTCCTCAAGAAAGAGGTTTAGTTTCCCTATGTGATTGATCTCTTCGTCTTTGGCTCTCAGTGTCTTCACCAACCCTTGTTCAATGGCTTCCATTATCTTCCTACCTTGCGCTTTTCTCTTTTCTTCAATCTCCATTCTCATTATCTCAACCTGATAAAATATTGTCGAAAACTATCAACCGATGTGAACCAGAAAAAAAATAAGTTTTGTTAAATTTAATGAGAAAACACTTACATGATGAGAGATCAAACGGTCGATATCGAAGTTGTGATGTTGGACGTTAGAAGACAAGTCTTGTCCGAGGAACATGAGAGGATCAGTGCAACGTTTCTGGCTTGGCATATGATTAACAACTGCTGATTCTTCTCTAGGGCGTTTTCGCATAGACGACGAAGAAACAGGACAAAGATAACCGACGTTGCCATTAGTCTCGCTGTTGAATGTCAAGGAACTCTCAACGGAATGGATCATCGGTTTCATGGACTGTTGAACCAGGCAATCAAACGGTGAGACGTTGTAAATTGGATTCAACAGAGAAGTTTGACATTCCATGGCGGGGTTAAACGGCATGGTCGTCGCTTGAACAGTGTTATATCTCATCTGGGTGTTATAGACTAAACCGTTGGCTTCAACGGGATTCATCCTTTCTCTGAAATCAAAACCACTCGTAACGTTAAGATTTTTGAAAAAACAGAGAGAGAAGAACACAAGAGAGAATGAAAAATGATATAATACCTGTTATTAGAAGAATATAGATGATTTAAATGGTGAGCTTCAACGGCCATCGACGTTTTTGTACTTGAGAAACTGGTTCAAAGCTATTAAATGGGCGATATAGAAGGAAGCCTGTTGAAACGTGAATGCAACGAAAGATGGAGAGGTTGTGGGGTTTTTAATTACGGTTTTGTAGAGAGGGAAAACTAAAAAACAAATATCAAAGCAGACCCCAACACCACCCTTGTCTGCCAATTTATAGAGAACAGAGAGGAAAATGTAATGTGTTTTTTTATTAATAATTTTCTTAATTTTGTTGTTTTCTAGAAAGTATTTTTAATAATTAAAAACATTAATCATGAGGATTCTTCGGTTATCCTGCTGACCAGTAACCATTAAATAAGTTGCCTTTTTCAGCGGTTCTTCATGACAAAAAAAAAACACTTTTGACTACGACAGATGTTACGGTCAAATCATAATATCTATATCTGCCTCTTTTACTTTAAACTTCCTATTTTACTTTCTTTGTATATAAATAAATTCGTTATTAATTGCTTTGCATGTATGAGTTTGAAAGGCTCAGAAATTTTTGAATCAATAACTTATAAACAGAAAATACAAAAATAAATGAGGAGTGCCTTATCCGTTAGGGCAGACTCGGACAAGCCCATTATTAGGCTTCGAATGGTGACCATCGTCCCGTTCCGCTCCGCAGTTAACAGTAACAAAAATCTCTACATATACTATATATCTATATATTTTTATAACTGTTAAAACCATACCGCAATTGAACCGCTTGTCCCGCACCGCTCAAACCGCAGTCACTATTCGGAGCCTTAGATTCCAACGAGGCGAATCCGTAAATGAAGCAGAGGACTAGATAACAGACGGTCACTGACGATGCCACATGTCAAAGAAGACAAAATGTTAAGGTGTGGGACCTTTGGTCCACGTGTGATGGTGTTGCCTGGATACGAGGGTCGCATGGGCACGTGTGAAGTGCCAGCTTGGCATTATTCTTTTTTTTTTGTCAGCTTGGCATTGTTCTTTATTTATATTAATTTTAGTGTAACCAGAAAACTTTGATTTAAACAAAAAAGAATGAGCTATCAACAATTAAGGGGATGGTGGACTTTCTCTCTCTTCTCTCTCGGGGATTTTTTGAGAAATGAGAGTCACGGTGGTTCCCTCAACGTGTTACGATTACCGATTCTGGTACACGGCAGTCTTCTCGACGGCGTGTAGCCGGCTTTGCTTCTGGTGGTTCGCGCTTCCTTCGGCGGAACTATCCAGCGTTTGTATCTGGTGAAGAAACTTTGATGGCGTTGCGATCGTCTTCGACGGTGATCACCGGGAGTGCTAAGATTGGGTGGTTCGTTTGGTTTCCTCGGGAGTGCTCGAGGTGTGTGAAGGGTTCGTTATGGAGATGGGGGCCTGAGCTTGGATGAGATCTCGATTCTTTCGATTGATTCTCTCCAACGTGTACGATTGAAGAAACTGAATCCATTTATCATCCAATACAGTCGTTGTAAGTGGTTTTGGTGGTCCTGGTTATGGTCCCGGTTGATTCTGGTGTTGTGGTGATTCCTGCGTGTTCCGGGGAATTTTGTGGTCACTTTTTGTCTTCGCCGGTGGTAACCTCGCGGTTTAGATCACGATCGGTGACGGTCTGCTGTTCGGGCGACGCGTGTCTTTCCTTGTTGTTGAGATGATGACACGTGTTCTCCTCTTTCGGTTAAAACAACACGCGTGTCTTAAGACATGTTTTCGTCGGGTTATCCGATTTGGTAGTTTGGACCGGAGGCCATGTTTTAGGGTTTTGTCTTTTGTTTGGCTCGTTTGCTTTTGGGCTTATATGGTTTGGGCCCTCTTGTATAGTTTCTTTGGGCTTCTGCTTTTTTAATATATTATAGATGGAAAAAAATAAAAACAAAAAAGAATGAAAATAAGAAAATATAGTGCAGCCGTTGAGAAAGGTGCGGTGTATCCACCGCTGCTTCTTTACCTCTGTTTATGATTTTGTTTTTTCTTTAAATTACTTAATTATGTTTTGTATGTTACTTTCATGGTTCTGGTTGCCACGTCTGTTAACCTAAAGTCGCGCCTGGTGTCCCAAACCTCTCTTCGATATTACGGCTAGTGTGACTGCCACATTAATTGAAAAACTCATTAATCTCTTAATCTCTTATTATGAGTTTGGCGTATACTCACCATCCCTAATAATTTGTTTTCTTTGCTGACGTTTTTATTTAAGTTCAAAACTTCTTTTGTCAACATCTTTTTTGTCCAGAATTGTTTTATGAATGTCTTTGCATCAATGAGATGTTGTCTGCGTTGTATTGCACCTACTCTAGGTAGAGAATGAAATGGGTATATCTCTCAATAAATATTTGGTTTAAGTTATTTGACTTCATTTTTTCTACCAACATACGACTTCGTCGTCTAAACATAATTGATTAGTTAAAATGATACATTGATACTCCAATACGTTTTGACCAACAAAAACAAAATACTTTTACGTAATAGTATAGTATAGTATGCATTTTTTTTTAAAACATATAGTATACATTTTGTTATAATAGCAAAGCTTTCATCGCATGTCAACGCTTATATGATTTTTACTAACAATATATATCGTTTTCATATGGTTTAGTTGTTTAATTAGACCAGCATACCTTTTATTATTCAGTCGTAATTTTTTTTTCTTATTAGCATTTTGTGTTTAGTTTGTTATATGAAATCAACCTATGCAAAAATTCCAAGAAAAACTATGGGATAAATCATTGTGTTCAATCAAATAGACAATCTGGAATAGATGCTCACAAGGTGTACTTTCCATATGAATTTAATAACTTTACAAGGAGTTCATCTTTTCCATAGTTTTTTCATATATACGAATCTACAGTTTTTTTTTTTTTTAGTGCGGGTGGACACCTTTTTTGGTGACCAGATGTAATCACTATAGAAGTAAACTAATGTCGAGTTGGACTATTACAGTTTATGATTAAACTATATTTGTTTACACACACTATGGCACTATCATTTCTATAATTTAAGCCACCAGCTGATAAACTAAGTTATCTTGGGAATGCTAGAGCATGAAGAGAGGCATAGAATCACGAGGCTAGCAAGCAAACGCACTAAGATTGGCATGCCTGCTGCATCATCTGCTTTTCAGAACATTATCTCTACCATTATTTTTTGTTCAAATATCTCTAGCATTATATTATCAATTTATTTATCGTATCAGGCATTTGGGTCGACCTGACATCGTATGATCGTACAACTATTTTTTCATTTTTTTATGGCTGACAACACAATATTTAAAAAATAGAAAAAGTTACAGGTTGCCTAATAACAAAAGTAGATGCTCGTTTCAAAATATATTGCTTGTTAAAGAGATATTCGAATAGGACTAAACTATAAAAGTTGCATATCCTTTAGATAATATAAGAAGATAATTTGAATGAGTCTTACGTTGGGACTATTTTAGTTTGTAAAGTACATGGTAACAATATGCTCATCATCTCAGTTTTTCAGTTTAATAAAGTTCCTTTTTTCGTTTTAAAACCCTACATTGTTTATTATTGAGAGGAACGAAATTACATTGGTTTAAGTTTTATTTTCTTTCTATGAAAAAAATAATGCACACACACTTTCTAGAGTAACCATAATTTCTACAAATGTACTTCTGCCCATATCTGAGGTTTACCATGATTCAATTACTTTACCATGGGGTTTGTAGTGAAAAAATCATTAAATAAATGTTGAATGGTATGTTTCAAAAAAAAAAAAAAAAAAAAAAAAAAAAATTGGAATTAAAAAAAAAAAAAAAAAAAAAAAGTTGTAATTCATGTTCGCAAGAAAATAAACGTAAAAATAAGAATATAAATGTAGGTCAGTGGTTCTGGCTTCCCTGCTTTTCAGGGCAAAAACATGATAAAAGTACTTCCTTCCCTTTTATTTTCTTTAGTTGAGTTTAAGAAGTCGTTGATCAATTAGTTTCCACGCATCATCTCAACCACTAACTATAATGAGAATCTCAATGTCACACACACATAAACCCACATCTAATTTTCTATACGTTACAAACTTTATTATTCCTTTTTGAGGGAATATCGCTTTCATCATCCCTACATTACATGCATAATATATTTTGTCGCGTTCGTAAGGTACTCTACCATATATGATAGACCTCGTCATATATGTCATACACAGAGGTATAAACATATGTCTAGTTGTGTAAGTAACATGTATATAAACATATAAAAGAAGAATATGCACATCCCATATATATTTCATGCTTATAGATATCGATAAACACAAAATATGTGAAAGCAATGCATCGGAAAAGTTTGTTGAGCAAGGAATTGGATACGGCTCGAGATGGCATCACATGCACTACCAAAAAGTGGAGCAAAGTATCATTATAGTCCATAAACTTCAATTATGTGTTTCCACTTTTTCTACGACCCCCATCAAGAAAAATAATTTCACTTGTCTTTTATTTTATTTTAACAGTATGAAAAACGGATTCATTTCTCAAGATTATAGGTTTCCGCTATCAAGTATACTTCTGCAAATGTAGTTTAATCCATCGTTGTTTTGTGGCGGTAACCTCAAATTAGTTTGCAAATATGAAATATGTGCATGTTAGTTAGAATGAAAGACCCGTTCAAACCTCCTCTACAAACAAACCCATATAACTTGACAACCACCAATTAATATATTTGATATCGTTTTTGTTAAAAAATAAAATTGTTATAAGAACTAATAGCGATTATTAAGTTATTTAATGGGGGTGGGGGGTTTGGTGAAAATATTCTCAATATTATTATCTAGTTTATTTATTAATAAGATAATTTACTTTTATTGTTTTAGGATTTCTATGATTTTTTTTAGATATAGCCGTCTATGTTTAAGTTTGTATTTAGATTAATGATATTGATATTTTATGAATAGCTTTTGTTAAGCGAGAATAGTATTCTCAACCTTGTTTTCGGTAGAAATGTGGATCTCAACGAATTCAAGAAAACAGTGTCTCTTATATCTTTTCAGAGTCAATAGGTTACTTGCGTTATTGTAGCTACCGCTACCTCAGGAAAGAAGGTGGATATATAGGTGAATAGATCCCAATACCAACATCTTACTTCCATAGGAAACACACCTAGAACCTTCATTTCCACTCCTTGCAACAATTATATATTCCACGATTTGATTTTGAGCGTTACACTCGATTTCATGCACCCATGTGGACCTACCCAATCTACCTGATAAAGTGATAATTGAGTAGAAGATATCAACGAGTTTTCAAGTCTTTAACACACGTTACGTGGATCCAAGGCAATTTGTAGATCGAGACGGGGCCGTAATTATCGAGGCCTCACATATAATCATAATAAAAGAAATCCCTCAATTATCATCACTCACTCTTTCACCTAATCCTTATGACCCATCCGCACGTTAACGTTTGATTTTGGAATCAGATGCCACAACTGCTGATTCTCAGTTTCCCATGTTAGATTATAAAACGTTTTGTCCCATGTCTATAGCTCAAATTTGACTAAACATGTCATATTTAAATTATTTAATCAACCTGCTAATTAGCTGTGCCAAGATTGATTAACTAGTTGATGAAATAAAAAAAAAACATTTGGGTAAAGATAGGGGAATCATCACCTCACCGTCCAACCCACTACACATAAAAAAATCCAGAAACGAGTGAAATTAATAGGTCTCTCTTTTCCAAATGAATATAACATGGATACATATATATATATATATTTTTTAAAGGCATAAATAAATTCAAAATCAATCTAGAAAATGTGAGAGGAGGAGACGTAAATTCACTGTCGACTTTATGAGAGTGCATGAAAATGTGTAGAGAGAAAAAAGAGGTCGGCAGAAAAATGAATGGCTTTTCTTCTTCTCCATCCAATTCCATTGACCAAATTTCTCCATGCATTCATGTCAAACATCTTTGAAAAATCTAATTGTTTTGTAGTATGAGTAGATGTGATATAACGAAACTACACTGTCAGAAATGTAATGCACATAAATTATATAATTGGTACAACCAAAATAATAATAAAAATGTTGACAGGAAGGTAGATGCGCGTTTGTATTATTTGGATGTGTCCCTCTCTTCTTCTTTTCCTCTATAATTACATGAACTTGTCCAATTTATCACACTTCCCAAACCAAACTTGTTTGCTCCATATAAAATACATAGATTTATATATTGACATATACAGGCAGAGACATGTGTGTGTCTGTCTAGCCAAGTAGCTCATAAATTATATCGACTTGATTCCGTGGGATATATGACCTACGTGAGACTGTGACATTGAAGTTTTTTTGGCATTTTTCGTTATGTACGCATCAAAGAATGCGACATTTTTTTATGGGTATATGATGATTAATGATCTATGCCAATTTGGGAACCCTAGTAGTCCATCCCATTTCCAAGTCTTATATATCATTGATCCCATTTATCACACTTCCAAGGTAGGATTTGTATACCTGGAACAGAGCTTGCACGTTGAAGCTTATTTGGCTGTTGTTCTTTCAATCGGGTTCAGTTTGGGTGGCGTGGTTCAAGACGGAAATCCTGTCAGGGAATCTGAGCAACTTCTGGACAGTTAAGCCTAATAGAAAGTACTCTTGGCTAACTAATAAGTTAATCAAAATGAGAGATGTAATGTTTACCTGGATTAAACTTAAGATTGAGAGTGGCAGAGACTGCAGATTCTGGACAGATAACTGGTACCCGGAAGGAAAGATTTGTGAACTCATGACAGGAGGTAGAAGAACTAGGCTTGGTATAAGACAAGATGCAACCATCGCAAGCTTGTATGACAATGGTCACTGGCTTCTGCCACCGGCAAGGTCTGAAAATCAAGTAAGCATTCTTGCTTTCCTCTCTGGCCTGACAATATCTACTGCTGATGACTTCTACGTTTGGGAAATTGATAGAATAGTTAGCGCAAAATACACTACTGGGCTAGTTTATCAAAAACTGAGAGGAGACTATACTCATATACCTTGGACTAAAGCAGTGTGGATTAAAGGAGGCATTCCTAAGCATTGTTTTATGGTGTGGCTGGTGGTTCTGAACCGCTGCCCAACTCGCAATCGTCTCCAGTCCTGGGGTTTGCAAACTGATACTAACTGTCTTCTCTGTGGTCTTCATCCAGAGAGTCGAGATCACCTCTATTTTGATTGCCCTTACTCGTGGGAACTATGGTCAACTATGGCCACAAGATTCACTTTGAATCCTTTGAGGACATGGGATCGCTCACTAAGTCAGATGCACACACTCTCTGGTAACAGATTCCGGCGTCGTCTTCTCCTGCTAGCCTGGCAAGCGATCATCTACTGGGTTTGGGCTGAAAGAAATTCTAGACTTCATCGACACACTTTCCGATCTCCTGACGTGTTGCTCCGTCTTGTTGATTGTCAAATTAAAGACCGCATCAACAGTCTCCGGGAAGTCAACCCAACAACTTGTTCACAGCTCCTCCAATTATGGTTTCTTGCTTGTGATCCTACCATCGTCTCCGCTTGATTGCTCCATTCTCCGTCTCGTTATTTCTCATCAAACGTTTCCAAATCCGTTTTGGGCTAAACTGCAATGGGTTTCTTAACTATGGGCAATATTTTGTTTTTATTAACTGGGTCTTGTTTTGTAACTGAAGATCATATGGGCTTCTGAACCTTTTTCTATTTTTCTGCGTTTAAATTAATGAAAGTCTTTTCAAAAAAAAAAAATAAAATATCAAATAATTTTGTCGAACACGATAAAAACAAAAGCATACATGGATTAAAAACAATAGAACAAATTAAATAATAATTTTTGTGCGTGTGTGTATTATTTTAGTTACCTTTAGCGCCGCTAAACGGATAAACCTCGCTGTTACCTTACACTAGAAAGCAACTAAACTAGAGATCCATCCATCAATCCACCACGTGACTCCGTCAGACCTAACGTCGTTTATATTGCTGTTATAACGGGAAGCGTTATAATGACTGTATAAAACATTTCCGCCTTCTCATTACCTCTCAAACCACAGAGAGAGAAAGAGAGAGAGAGAACTCTCTGGCTGATCGGTCTTTTTTTATTCCGATCAGATCGAAGAGTTATATATATCGGTTGCTCTGTCTCACAATTGTCGTTGTATCATCCTTGACAAGGTACTCTCTTTCTACCTTAGCTAAAATCGAATCCGTTGTCGTTTTATTTAGATTTGACTTGGACTCGTGTTTTCGGATCTCCATGCTCACGAGTTGACTTGAATTATGCGAAATTCGATTGGTTTTGAACTATAATTCTACTGAATTATGGTTTAACGTTTTGGCTTTTGAATTGTTTTGTTGACAGATCTATCGATTTCTCTAAGAGGCTGGTTTACGCTAAACCGATCAGAATTTTTATCCAGTTTCTGATCATAATTCAACGACTTTCGAACTTAATTACCTCTTCAACAAAGCTTCGTCGTAGAAACATAACATCTACTTGAAGTAAGTCACTGTGAAAGTCGCAGATCTGAGTTGATAGCTACAGAATCAAATATTATTGGTCGGTGAATCCAAGGGATGACCCAAGAATTTCTCATGATGGAGAACAGTCGGCTTATGGAATTTAAAAGTTGGGTTCGTTGGAATTAAAACCCAGTTAGACTTTAAACTCCAAAATAAGCCCAATACACGATCTCTGTATTTATCGAGATAAAACCTCAACAGGCAATTTTATAGACTTCACAACTGAAGTTGACCTTGTTTGAACTAAGGCCTAATTTCACTTTATACTATAAACAAGCCCATCCTCAACATGCCCTTTTTTTTTGGTGTATCATGGGCTTGTTTATAGAAGAGAAATTGTACTCTATATACAACAAAAGAAAATAAATACATTAACTAACTAAAACTCTCCCTTCTCTTACTTTCTCTTCCAAAATCTGATTTTCAATTTTTTTGGTTATTTGACAAATAAGTCATTTATAGAACACAACTTTACAAACATTCATTTTTTTGAGAAAGGTTGACATTAACATTACTGTTTAAAAATACATATTATTTTTTAATTTCCATTTCTATTTTAGGATTTGAAGCTTCTAATTATTTTTTTACGATAAAAGACCATTTTTTTATTCAAGTTTGATTTGAATCTTCGTAGAAAAATTCCACAGAAATTATTACATTCACCTTTTTTACCATATATTTGTGTAAGATTACAAATGCAATCGACTTTTAAAAAAATTACAGTCTGGTAAAAAAGGTTAAAACAGGGAAAAAGAAGAAGAAGCAGGATAGGGTTAAAGGACAAATATCTTATCCGCTTCTGTTCTAAACGGGGCGACCAGTGTGTATTCGAAACTGTCTGCTTACCAGCGAGACAATGGCATCTTCCACCGTCGCCGGAGCTCCGCTTACCGGGGGTTCTCGATTAACATGTTGGTCCTCTCAAATACCTAGAAAGCTTTCTTCTTCATCACTGTTATGCCTCAACAATGGAGATCTCTCTGCACCATATAATTTCCCTTTGCGACTCTCTAGAGGAGGCAGAGTTCAGACAACTCTCAGTAACTCGAAGAGCTTCGCCGTGGGAAAGGAAGCTGAAGATGGCTTCCTCTCGGTACGTTTCAAACTCCAAACCGCTTCTCTGTTCTCGCAAGTTTCCTTCCTACTTGTGTTTCTTGTAAGGAAGATTAGGTTTTCATGTTTTGTTTAGTTTACATGAAACTCAATTAAAGTTTACAACTTTTCCTCTTCTTGTTTCGAAGTTTCAACCTTTTTAACATCTTGAGAATTGCTACAAGTCACCCAATTGATTTCTGAGTTTGATGTTGATGATAAAACTGCATTGTGTAGGATGTAAGTGAAGATAGTGACGAGATGTTCGACGAACTGTT
This sequence comes from Brassica oleracea var. oleracea, assembly GCF_000695525.1. Lineage (NCBI taxonomy): Eukaryota > Viridiplantae > Streptophyta > Magnoliopsida > Brassicales > Brassicaceae > Brassica > Brassica oleracea. The sequence continues at coordinate 41,419,315 of NC_027752.1, read as the reverse complement.
CAACAAATACGGGAAAGTTGTTTACAAGAGCGACGATCTAAAGTCTCCAGCAGCTGAGGTTGATGACGACGCTGAAAGTTTAGCATGTAAGAAAGCCTAAAGACTATGTTTCTACTTATTGGCTAATGGAGAATCTGAATATTAATATATGGTGATGGTTATCCACTCTTTGCAGTTGCTGTTGAAATGGCTAAAGTTGCTAGTGAAGTGAAAGCTGGAGACATTAAGGTTCTCTTTGTGAAGCCTCTCGTCTACTGGACTCGTTTTTTCATCTTAACCACTGCATTTTCCCGCCCTCAAATCGATGCAATCGGGTAGAGAGATCTATGAAGACTTTCTCTATTTCACTTGCAAAACCATCTCCTAAACAGACTCTCTCATTATGATGCAGTTCTAGGATGAGAGACCTGGCTGAGAAGAAGTATGGGAGAGTTGCTAATGGAGATGTGAAGCCAAATGCATGGACGTTGTTGGACTTTGGTGAGTTTCTTTCTTGCTTTGGGTTTGGAATAAGAAAGATGACAGTTTATGTTTGTTTGATTGTATGCTTTTCAGGTGATGTGGTGATCCATATTTTCTTACCTCCGCAAAGAACCTTCTATAACTTGGAAGATTTCTACGGGAATGCTATGTCAGTTCCACTTCCGTTTCAAGATGAGCCACCACCTCGAAGCTGATGATGATGATACTATCTGCTCCAGAAACAAAAAAAAAAAGAAAAAGGCAAATAGTTTGTAAGAAGTCTGTTGATCAGTGGCATTGTTCTGAATGCTTTTACACAGCTCTCGGCTTAAGGGGTTGATGGACTTTAGATGGTTTCAACAACACTCAGGGGATCTGGAACATGTTTTTGTAGTTTCTTTATAGATTAGAGTGAGACCATCTTTCATTAAGGCTGGCTGCTCTTCATGGTGTTATGTACTTCAGCTGTGTAATTTCACTTCAACAGTCAATTAGATAGAATATTTTTAGTTGATGTTCAAATGAAAGAATTCAAATCTTATTTAAACCATATGATGTTTTTGTGTGCACAGAAGGAGAATAACACAGAACATGCTATACTGATATATATCATACAGAGATGAAATGTACAATGAGTCAAAATAATAAGAGCCATTCACACAGCTTTATCTCGTCTCTGATGTTTCCATAGCTCATACATAGCAATGTGCAATCACTGACCCTGACTTGTATAACCGGAACAGTCCAGGCAAACAAGAGACCAAGACTGGAACTCTCTCATCTCCTGTAATAAAAAATCATTGAACTGGTATAACCTCAAGTAACAGTGAGAGAGAAATGAGTTGTTGGATAAAAGAATAACTTACAGTTAAGTCACGTGTTGGTTTCCTTGAGCGGCTTCTGAGAGACTAAGCTCCATATAATGTGTTTCAGACCATCCTGGCTCATACGTCTCAAGGAACCCGATTTTAGCTTTGTTTGGGAGGTCGTGAGGATGAACAAATGGAACTCCCTGAGGCCAGCCTATCTCCATTTTAATATGCGCGCAAGGGCTGTTCATTGTATTGTGGTTACTCTCGCAGTCCTTGGGGTTGCAGAATCTGAGCTTGATTCCTTTCTTATCTGCAATCTCCTGAACTCGTTCCTTGAGAACTCTCTGCGCTTCTAACCTCAGCCGCTTCGATGGTGGGAGAGGTTTTAATCTTGAGTCGCTCTTCTTCCTCTTTTTCATCTGTTTCATAGATCCTATACCATCCATCAAATGAAGAACCTTCTGTCATTCAAAACTTCTTGTTAATGTGTAAATTAAACAACCTTCTTCTATCTGCTATGGAAACTAGGCCTGCGGTTTATAACCGAACCAAACCGAAATTTTGCTTAGTTCGGTTCAATTCAGCAGGTTTATAAAAAAACTTCGGTTTTCGGTTCGGTAATCGATTAGTTCCGTTTTTCAAAAACAACAAAACTTTTTCCGGTTCAATTCGGTGAGATTTTGATCGAACTGAACTACCCCGAACCCGCATGCCTAGTAAAAACAAAGCGTTAAGATTGAAAAGAGTAAACTGTTATACCATCCTGTGACTGAGGGACAGTGAAGCTCTGCAAAGTCTGTCTGTTAAAGAGCTCATCATTCGAGTGAGGCCTCTGCATAAAGTCATCAACCGAAACCGGAATCAGAAACTGAGCATCAACACCATGTCCCGCCGCTCTCATCTCCGAGCAGCTCAGATTAGTCATCGACTTAGGCATGAGTTTAAAAGCCAAGGAGAATCTCCCTTCTATACTCCCTTGCATACTGTTAAAATCAGTTCTATACACCGCAGGACTCACATAGCCAGCCGTCGCCTGGTAAAGAGCCAGCCCCGGGTAGACAACAGCCTCTTGAGGCCCAAGATCCACATCCACCAGAATCCACTGCCCGTGCATGTCCCTAACGTGCAGCCCGGCCTTATCCGACTTCACAAAGGAGATCAGACTCTTGTCGAGCTGGTGGTCGTGATCTGAGTACAAGAGAAGCTGCTCGTCTTCAGCCAAGTTATGATGATGATGAAACGAAGGCCTCGCGTAGCAGCAAACAGACAACACGGAGGAAGAAACCTCGTTACTCCTCAAGGGGACATTATCAAGAATCTCGGTAAAAGGAGAGCTTCTCAGATTCAGATAGAAACCAATCGCGTCAAGAACCAAACGAGAAGCTTTCCCTAACAAACCAAAGATGTCAGGCAAACCAGAAGGAGGGAACTCCATGGAGGCAGCAGCCGCCTCGGTGAAGGTCAAGCCAGGTCTGTACTCGTAGCTCTCTTGCCATGAGTGAGGGTCTGAGTAGTATCCAGAGGTTTTGCACCATTCTCTCGAGTCGTTTGTGGAGGGGTACGAGTCACGTTGGTGGAAATAGAGTCTTGCGGAGTCGAGGCCGGATCTGAGGAGGGCTGCGTCGGCGGAGGGGAACTGGATGATTGCGGCGGAGTATTGTGCTAAGGATTGAGATAGTGTTGAGACGGCTAGCTTGTAGGAATCGGAAGGTAAGCCTTCGGTGGGAAGTAAATCACAGAGCTTGACGCGACCCAATGTAGGGAGACCATTCGCTGCCATCGAAAGGAGAGAGACCTAAAGCAATTAGAAGATTCTCAACCCATCATCGATGCTTCTGAAAGGGATCATCTTTATGTGCTGAGATACGAGGAAAGACTGAAACTTTGACGGAGAGGAATCAGAGATTGAGCAATCGCCCTACCAGAGCAAGGACAAGTAAGCGCAGGGGAAGGACAGAAGTTGAGACGAGATATGTCAAAGGTGAAGGCTTTTTTTTAAACCAATCTCTGTCGGGAATTTGATTTTTGTCCGATTGATTGAGAGGAGAGAGTAAAAATCAAAGGTTTTTATGAATGGTGCGGACTCTGTTCTTCAATATTTTTCGAAAACTATTTGAAGCCCCTCGAGAATCGTTTATTTTATATAATGGCCCCCATATTGTTTTTTTGTTTTTTTCAATTTTAAAGTTCAGAAGATTTGAACTTTGGGATTTTAGTGACGGATACATTTGAATGTTCAGAAATGGGATTTGGACAAACGGAAGAGAAGAGAGTGGTTAACTGAAAGCGAACATTGGCTATGTTCAAGTCCTAATGACATAAGACTATTTTGCAAAGAGCAGGAGCAAGACAATCCATCAAATCTTCAACGGGATAAAAGTTGGTGAGCTCTTCTTTTTGTCTACTCCCGGGTCTCATTCCATCCTCTTCTTAGCAACATATTAACCTCTTCTTCATGATTGCGTCAATTCTATTTGAGCCAAGCTATTGAAAAGGGAAAAATGCGTCAGCCTCTGCTGCAACAACCGACGATCAGACACATGCACCGTGACGTGAAAGACAAGCCTTGAACTTGTACAGACGATAGTCCCCGTTAAACTTATATAGTCGGAGTTAGTCCTATCCTATTATCCTATGTAATATGCAAATGGCAATGTTGCTTTTCTTAGATCACTCATCAAGCCTCTAGAAAACCGTTACTTGCACTCACAAGCCCTCAAATAAACAGATCCAAAAAAAAATAAGATAAATCTCTGCTCCGTGTAGATAAATAAAAGGGAGTGATCGAAACATGTTCTACAAACGATTGTTCCAACTCAAACGTAAAAACCACAAAACATAAAGGTTCAGAGATTTATGGATAGGCATGGAGACACAGAGACTACTTGGATCGCTGTCTCATCTTCCTGCGCTTCCTCTTCAGTCTCCTCATGCGCTTCTTCTTCCACTGCAATCAAAAATACGAACAAAGCACAACGATAGACATCACTCCAACCAGTTAATGACAAGAATCAATAACTGTAAGCCAAATGCAAAACCAATTAGCAATTTCACTCATAAAACGAACGATACTCAGCATCCATTAAAGTTCCGCTAAATGTAAGAGAATCAATGTACAATACGTAATACTAACAAGGAAACCTATAGAGAGCCTTGTCGCAATTCGTAAATCGAAACGAGCAGAGGTTACAGAGGTAATTTTCGTACCTTCGCCCTCATCGTCAAGTCGCCGAAAGTCAGATTCTCCTCCGCTGTGTTGTTCGTCGAGCGCTCCACTCAATCTTATATAGCTAGGGTTTCGGCGATAAGGCCCTGTTTTTTTAAACGGGCCAAACATTCCAAAGGCCCATCTAAGGATTTGAAATTAATTATAAGAAGAACAATAAAGTACGTGTACAAATATGTACACCGAGAGAGAGATAATGAGAAGAAGACAAAGCAAAGTACTGTTTCTTCTTCTTATACAAAAGTTCCAAATTTGACTTTAACAGTAATAAACTCATATCCATCCTCATTCCCATTGCAATCACATATACATTTTTGTCACTTCTTTTTATCCTTCTTTCTTTTTTCTGCTTCTCACTGTACAAATAATTAAACAATAAATATTTATTATTGAATTTGGCATCTGATTCACTGCGTCAAACAGCTAATAACCCAGCTCAACCTGCCCTCTCTTTTTTCTGCAGGCAATACAGCTCAACCTGTGTCCCCTTGGTTCCATTCACTTTCACTAAATGCCATTATAAAGATTACTAGATTTTTCTTGCATGCTCTTAACAAAACTAAACATAACTCCAAACCTGAGTAAATGCAATGAGAGGAGCTACCACCAGAGGAATTTTTGCTACCCTAAACACAATTAAAAAATTTACAAAAAATAGATATTTTATTATAAATAAACTTTTACAGAAATTAATTTATAAATAAACTGTTTGTTACAACAAAAATATAATTTTATATAGAATTATGATCCATAATGCAGTAATATATTTATTTAAAGTTATGTAGTATAACTTTGTTAAGTAAGTAAAAATGCAACAAAAGTTATCTGCCAATGCTATATATGAAGTTAATGAAAATATAATTTATTTTCGTGAAGTTAAATATAAACAAGTGAGGTATTAGAAATAAACAATAATTTTGTAAGAAGAAACAAATATTTAAACCATATGAAAAAGTATTTGTAAATATGTCTCCAAAATTTATATGAAATCAAATTGATCCTCTAAGCCATTGTTTCTTTTTCAATCATATAGGCACGGCTCTGGCTATCACCAACCTGGCTTAATGCAATGAAATTATTATATTTTCTGCATTTGATATACATTGCATCGTTGTCACGCTCGCACCATTAATAGTTTAGCAATTGTCGCCAAATTAGGATAAGGACGTGGATCGTCCTAGTTCTTAGACTAGGTAATGTCTCTTCTGAAAAATGAAAAAGTTGTATATCCCACTATGTCACAGATTCATTTTCCAATGACATAGTCAAATCTCACAGAAACAACAAGAAGTAGACTAGCTAGGTTTACAGGGTCTTTATACTGGACTAGTTTTGGATTCTGGTATTTGTCTTTTTATGAAGAAGTGAAAACCATAACATGTTAATGTCCAGTTTACATACTTAACTCGGTATTTATTCCTAACTAATTCCTCCTTTCTTGTCGGCCTTTTCTACTTAGGCCATTTGTCGTGACTCTCAAGTTATCCCAATAAATAATGCAGAAAGTATCAATAAATAAATGGATGTAGAGATATAGAGAAAATAGCAAAAAAACATTTGAATAAAAGCACCATGAGAATCAAACTGGTAATAGAGAATCTAGCCAGAGGGCGCAAGACTGGGAACCATCACGTTCTCTACTTCATTTCCCCAACTTTGTTTTTTATATTTTATTATCCTTGTTACTACTTTTTTGGATTTATTATTTCTTATTCCAAACGATATGTTATTTTACATTTGATTTTGTACACTTGTCCCTTGATACAAACAAGTATTATAGAACGTTTAAAAGTGTACTAATGTATATATAATTGCATCAATTCATGTCAATGTTTTGTAACTCTTTAAACGTAACTAGTTATTCATTTTTTACACAAAAAAACTAGTTATTTTCGTATTTTGCATATTGTTCATAGAATGCGTCGATGCGACTAGTGAGAACATCCACTTGTATTCGTGAGTACGGTTTTGTAACTCTTTAGAGCATAACTGGTTATTTTCATATTTTGCTTATTGTTCATAGAATGCGACTCGTGAGAACATTAATTTTAATTCGTGAGTACGGTGTAGAAATAAGTGGTTGAACCTTTTGTGTTGTAGTAATCAGTGATTAACACTGTGGTTGTATTGTACGTACGTACCAATTTTGGTCGAATATGACAGCCAAAAGACAAATAAAATAACCACGAAGCCGATGGGTCCCTATAATTTCAAAAGCTAGTCAAAAGACCGTAATAGATTTTTTGAGTCCATTTATTTTATTGTATATACGGTATATTTGATAATCTTTCTGTTTCATTTTACTTGTCGTTCTAAACTTTGACACACAGATTAATAAAACATTTAAGTTTATCTATTTACTAGATAAAAACATCATTACCTATACATCTAACCAGATTTTAACTAATAAAAAATAGATTAGAATAAAAAGTCAATAAATTTTGCATTAAAATCATAAAACGACATTAATTTTGAAACGAAAATTTTGCTCTAAAACGACATTTAATTCGAAACGAATGGAGTATTCTAAATCAAACAACATGCTTGTAATGTAAATTAGTGAAAATGAAATACTTCCATAGAATTACATGTTTTGTAAATTCGTATTTTTAGTGAAACTGTTAGGATTCGAGCTTGATTTCAACCTAACGACTTCGATCAATGACACAAGCAAGAAACGATAAAGTAAGAAAAAGCGCAAATACAATTTGATCGCCTGGAGCTCACCGCACTCCTCCGATAAGGAAGAGCCGCTATTCTCGTCGGGGCTGGACGGTACCAGCAACTGCACTATAAAAATCTTAGCTTAAACCGAGCTCTCGAGATACAACAATGGTGATCTACTTCTTCCACCTTTCTCTTTCTATCTTATCTATAATTCTCTCGCTCTATGATATTATATCACAATCAGCTTACAACATTAAGAGAGGAATACAAGTATATATACAACTCGTTATCTTAGTGCAGCTCCACGTGAGTCTCACGTGCTTGTATGGTTTAGCTCAATCATAACTTCAATCTTGTCATCTCTTCAATTGAACCGGAGCATTAAACTGATTAGGAACACCTTACTTCAACACTCCACCTTGTTCCTTATCAGCTCCACCTTAAACTTCATCCTCGTCACCAATACATCAACTCTCTTTACTCTAAGCAAACCCGTTCAGCTTCATATCCTGAGAAAACCTCTCAGCCTTTACAACTTATACACTTCAACTCTTCAACCTTTAGTTACTCTTAGCAAATCCAAAGCTCCTTTGAACTTGCCAACGGGTAACACCTTTGTGAAAATATCTGCTAGATTGTACTCGGTTACAATCTTCATCACTTGAACCCATCCATCAACAATCAAATCTCGAACAAAATGGCACTTCGTCTGCACATGCTTCATTCGTTCATGACATACTGCATTCTTAGCCAGTGCAATAGCGCTCTAAGAATCACAATAGATCCTTATAGCTTATTGATTGTACCCAAGCTCATTTATAAACCCTTTTAACCAAACTGCCTCTCTTGACGCCTCTGACAAAGCTATGTATTCAGACTCTGTAGATGACAACGCCACTACCTTCTATAAACTAGACCTGCAGCTTACTGGATTCCCTCCAACGGTGAAGACCATTCCTGTTGTAGAGATGCCCTTGTCAGCATCTCATGCATAATCTGCATCACAGTAGCCACGAACCGTACACTATCCTTCCTTTATGAACACCAATCGAGTCTTGAACGAACCTCTCAAGTATCTGAGCAACCACTTCACTGCTTGCCAATGCTCCTTGATCGGTCTACTCAAGTATCTGCACACAAGACCTACTGCAAAGGCCATGTCTGGACGCGTACATATCATAGAGTACATTAAACTCCCTAATGCACTCTGATAAGGAACATTCTCATAGCTTCAGCTTGATCTCGCAGCTCTATCTCCGTAGCTTCCCTTAAAGCAAAATGAGTACACATGGGAGTACTAACCGCCTTAGCTTGCTCCATCTTGAAATTTCCAAGTACCTTCAGTATGTGTATCCTTCTTGAGACACTGTCTAAACTCCCTTTGCTCGATCTCTATGTATCTCCATACCCAATATTTTCTTGGCTTCCCCGAGATCCTTCATCTCAAAGTCTGAGTTTAATAACATCTTTAACTCCTCTATTTGTATATGGTTCTTTGACGCAATGAGAATATCATCAACGTACAACAAAAGATACACACATTCTCCATCCTTTAGTTCCTTGAAATACACACAGCTGTCAAATTCACTTCTGGCGTAGCTATTCTTCAGCATGAACTGATCAAAACGTTGATTCCACTGTCGCGGTGACTGTTTCAAACCGTACAGAGAACGCTTCAGCAAACACACCTTCTCTGGATGCTATTTGTCTTCATACCCCTCAGGTTGATCCATGTATATTGTGTCCTCCAAGTAACCATGAAGAAATGTGGTCTTCACATCCATCTGCTGCAACTCCATGTCAAAATGAACTACCGCAGACAAGATGATTCGAATTGACACTAACTGCACCACTGGAGAGAAGATCTCTTGGTAATCGATACCCTCTTTCTGAGAATACCCTTTCGCCACTAGCCTTGCTTTGAACCTGAGACATTCTTCTTTTGTAACACTTTATTTCTTCTTGAATATCCAATTGCAGCCTATGGGCTTCTGGTCTTTGTTTCGATCCACCAGATCCCACGTACCATTCTTCTTTAACGAAGTCATTTCATCATCTGACACCTCTGTCCACTTATCACTGTCAAGGCCCTCAATAGCTTCTCTATAAGTGACCTCTCCCATCATATACGCAAACCCTGCTATGTCTTCATCTTCAGGGTAGACATGATAGTCTTGAAGCTTCGTTGTTGGCTTCAGAGTTTTTCTTGACCTATCTCTTGCCAGCTAATAATCACCATCAGTCTCTGTCGCAAGAATCTCCTTAGAACCCGTTGCATCCTCCTGAACTTTACTTTGCATAGGAGACACTTGAGACTGTTCCTGCGATGCCTGACAATGCCCTCATCTCTGCAAAACTGATCATACCTCAGATTGCAAAATTCTAGCCCATTATTTGTACGTAGCTTCTTCACTTTCCTCTCTACTTGAACTTCCACCATTTTCTTCCACTCAACAAACCGTTGAAACGCTTCATCCTTTGTCTTGAGAAAATAAACCCAAACCTTTCATGACCAATCATCAGTAAACGAGACGAAATACTGACACCTCCCAAGACTCATCGGAACATTGGGTGATCCCCATAGGTATGAATGTATGTAGTCAAGTCTCTCCTTAGTCAGGTGTTGAGCAGGTCCAAAACTGAATTTGTGAGTCTTCCCAATAACACAATCCTCACAAAACTTCATCTCTGAAACGTGTTCACTCACTATGTATCCCTTTTTGACTAACATCTCGAGACCTCTCTTTCCCACGTGACAAAGCCAACTGTGCCACAACTGAGTTTGATCCTTGTCTGGCCCTCCAGACACCACATCTGACTACTCACTTGAATTGTTTTCTGACTTTAGTGCATAACCTCTCAGAAAATACAAAGTATCAGACCCTTTCCTGTAGCCCCTCATGATAAGCGTGCAACCCAAAAAGATCTTCATAATACCATTTGAAGCCTTGAACTCACAAGCTTTATTCTCTAGTGTTCCTAGAGAAATCAGGTTTCTCCCAATGTCGGGCATATATCTAACTTCGTGGAGAAGGAAAGTCGTACTGTCTGGATTCTGAAATCTGATTGAACTTATTCCTTTGTCCCCGGTGAGAGAGTTGTTTGCCATCCTCACTTTTCCTTCTGTAACCACCTGTAACTCCACAAACAGCTCCTTCCTAGGAGTCATATGATACGAGCACCCAGTGTCTAATATTCATTCTTCTGTATCATCAGCCCTCTGGGTCACATTCACCTCTGCTGCTATCAACCCCACTAAGTCTTTAGCATCATCCTTTACCATCGAAGATTCACCTCTGTCTGACTGATTTCGGTGCTTGTTCCTCTCAAGCCACTTGTAGCATTGCTTCTTGTGGTGACCTTCTTTTCCGCAGATCCAGCATACCTTCTTCCTTTCTGTCGACTTTGATCTAGACCTGAAGTCCTTCTTCTTCCCATAACCATTCTGAGAACCTCTGTTTTCTGATCTCCCTCTAGCAAAATGTCCTTCTGAACTGCCCCGAGAGCCTATGACGTCTTTCAACTCCTTCTCCTTGGACCTGGCTGGGCTCGCAACCTCATCTACCTTGATGACATCACGCCCATACTTGAGCGTCTCCTTCAACTGATCATATCTCGACGGAAGAGAGTTCAGGAGCAATATAGCTTGCACCTCCTCCGGGACTTCAATACTAAAATTGCTCAAGCCACCAATAATCTTCAAGAACTCATATATATTGTCATCCACCGTTTGATTCTCCTGCATCTTGAAACTGTATAGTCTCAACTGCACATGAACATGGTTTGGCAGAGATTTAGGCATATACAATTTCTCCAGTATCGCCCATGTCTCTGCTGCTGTCGTGCACCGTTCGATCTTCCTCAAGACGTGATCTCCCACATTCAGGAAGATGATGTTCATCGCCTTCAAGCCTCTCTCAGATCTTGCGATCTCAGCCTTGACGATCTTCTTTTTCTTCTCTGGATCTTTCTCATCCTCATCTGTTTCATCTTCGATCTTCGTCTTCTCAATCATAACATCCTTCAAACCGGAGACGCTAAGGAAAACGTACATCTGTCTCTTCCATAGCGAGAAATCTCCATCGCCATCAAACTTTTCTGTATCGGACTTAGTCCCCGCCTTCGCCGATCGATTTTGAAAGAATCACCTCCTTCGCCGATTCGCTAAGCTCGCAAACCTAGCTCTGATACCACTTCTGTTAGGATTCGAGCTTGATTTCAACCTAACGACTTTGGTCAATGGCACAAGCAAGAAACGATAAAGCAAGAAAGAGCACAAATACAATATGGTCACCCGGAGTTCACCGCACTCCTCCGATAACGAAAAGCCGCTATTCTCGCCGGGGCTGGACGGTACCAACAACTGCACTATAGATATCTTAGCTCAAACCAAGCTCTCAAGATACAACAATGGCGATCTACTTCTTCCGCCTTTCTCTGTCTATCATATCTCTAATTCTCTCTTTTTATGATGTTATATCACAATCAGCTTACAACATTACGAAAGGAATACACATATATATACAACTCGTTATCTTAGTGCAGCTCCACATGAGTCTCACGTGCTCGTATTGTTTAGCTCAACCATAACTTCAATCTTGTCATCTTTTCAATTCAACCGGAGATTAGGAACACCTTACTTCAACAAAAACTAAACATTCATCCAAAACTCCAAGTCTACTTTTTAATCCAAGACTATTTTTAATAAAAAAAATTAACGTAGATGTAGTTTCTGTTATAATCATGTCACCTTTTCTCTATTATATGTGTGTACAATGGTGGAAAGTTTGATATGCTGTTTTGACAAGCGGTTTTTCTAGTGATATTTAACATGTTGTAATCAGTTGAGATCTTAGACTAACACCGATTGATTTCTCACATAGAGGAAACATTCATAGCTCCAATTTTTGCTCTCTGATATGTGTTGTTGTCATTAAATGTTTAAATGGAACAATGATATGTATTGTTGTCACTAAATTGAGGAGTGGAAGAAAGAAAAATCCAACGGATGGGATTGAAAACACAATGTTCAAGATTGACGAACAACTTTTATTTGGTGATGCATTTGTTCATACACAAAAAATTATTGGAACCAGTTTCATGTACTCGAAAAATGCAAATAATATGACTGACATCTTTCTTCACGCTTTGACCATTCCCTAATTTGCCCCCCAGTTTAGTTATAAACAAGTTTAATCCCTCAGTTTAGTTATAAACAAGTTTAACTATTCTAAAGTCTAAACTAAATATGAACCAAATATACTTAAACTATCGATACTATAACGTTTATTCCAAATATACTTCATAATTTGATCTGCACCAACACATGACCAATCACAGTAAACCTGACTTTTCATCCTTAAACAATTAAACTAAGTTGGCACTAATTAAAATAACTAAACGGGTGTAGTATATGAACTAAGCAGATACGGAGAGGATTTGCCTTTTGGATTGTCTCTTTAACATGCAAATTAAAATAGAAATAAAAACAAAAGTTGTCGCTCCTCTAAAGTGTAAAATACAAGTATTTTTAATGTTAAAGTACTACAATGGTAGATAATGAGTCAAAATGATTTTTTAAATTCAAAAAAAAAAAAGAAGATTTTTAAGTTCTCTAAACATGTGGTTAATATCTTTGGAATCTATCTCTGAACATGGGAAGCACTTCTCACTCTCACCACAGTAATTAATGACAGTCTGGTTTTCGCCAGTTTCGAACAACTCGCTCCATGCAGAACCACCAATCGAAAAATCAAATATTTCTCTTTATTTACATTTTGAACCCAAATCTAAATCTCATCTGATGAAATCGCCCCGGTTAAACTAAATACCATTAAATCAAAACCTCAACTAAAAACGAAGAATAAAGTCGGGACAAGTACAATTAGAAACCGGTTCGCTTCTTAGGTTTCGCTAGTCGGTTCAAGCCTGGTTCGATTGGTACGGCTCTTGGCAGTGTTGCTGCTCTGTAACTGTGCTCTGTTCGCAGACGTAGATGAAGTGAAAAGCTGGCCGAAGAAGAGACCTGACTTGGGCCCACCACGGAGAGAAGAGACGGGAACGTTAAGTACGGGAGTGATTCTGACGTGTGCGGACTGAGATCTCGGCATCCCATGGTGCTGTTTCATCCTCGGTCCGCCGGTGAAGTTACCGGGACTGCTGGAGCTTCTCTCGAGTCCATGGAACACGATCTTCCCCGAAGCGTTGAGTCTCGGACTATCCGCCGTCACCGTCAACGCCCTCGTGTCATTACTACTCTCCGTGGTCTCATCATGACGCCGTGGCTTCCTTTGGTTGCGCAAGTGGTGGTGTGCACGTGACCTAGCGAAGGGGTTTGGAGCGTTGGGTTTGTTGTCGAGATCTAGAGAGAGTCTAGGAACGTCGTCGAGCTCGTGGCCGGAGGAAGACGAAGACGAGAGGGAGAGACGGGAGGAGGAGATCGACGTTGACGACTCGGAGATGTCTGAGTCTTTTATCATCGCCTGAGGAGGAGATGCGGTTGTAGATTTGGAGCTCCGGTTGAGAAACTGCCTAAACGAGCTCGTCTTGGGATTTGGAGTTGAAGAAGACAACCGCGACGACGACGACGACGGTGGGGAAGCTTCTTCCGGCGTTTTGTTGAGTCTCTTAAGGCCCAATAACTCACGCCACCTCACGGTGCAGCGAGGAGCTCTCGGGGAGAAGAGGTAAGGATCGATCTCCATCTCCAATCTTCGGCATGGTTTCTCCAGTACTGTGTTAACCGCCGGAACCATAGGCTTCTCCTCCGGATTAGTCCCGCTGGAGAATTTAAGCGGGACTAGCTTTCCGTCGGAGAAAAGCTCGTCGGCGGTTAGCATTGTGACGGGATCTTCGAGAAGAAACTCAAAGTCCACTGGATCTTCCAACTGAGGATCCACCGGTTGAGATTCAAGGCTCATAACTGATGTTTTGGAGCTCTTCCGAGAGTGACTCGCCGGGGGTAGCTTCTCCGGAGAAGTACCAACGTTTTTAACGCAAACCGACGTCATTTAGAGTCGATACTGAGAGAGAGAGAGATAAGAGTTTTCTCTTTTTGTAGAGAAGTGGCGATGACAGAGACAAGCAATATATACAGCTCAGATCAGATTCTCATATAGACAGAACACACGTGTTCTCTTTTACTGGATACAATCATTTCGGGTAGAGGTTCTGGTCGGGTCGGGCTTAAATGGCCCAAATAGACCGATGAAAGTTAGATACTGGCAGAGATAATATCTACCATTAGTACACACGCCCATCAGTAACTTCAATGCTATGTGAAGAAGAGATACGAGATTACCAAGAAAACTTGTTTAAGTAATTAACTTCACACTTGTATGTTTTTTTTACCAGATGACACCAAAGTTGGATGATTCATTTCATATATTTAAATCATAAGTTATTCTCGGGTTTTGAATGTCTATCTTTTGTATCAGCTGGTAGAAAAATATTTACTCTCCCTCTCTTTTACGGAGATAAACTTTTTATTATTTTCACACATTAAAAAAACACATTAAACTAATATAATAAATGTATCATGTAATTTTCAATTTTCAATAATTTTTAAACAATAGTAATTCAATAAAATCAATTAATTTTTTTGAAATTTACAATTTTTTCATAGAAAATACAAAAAATACATATTTGTGAGATAAACCTTTTTTCTAAGGAACGGAGGGAGGGAGTAATATAATTTATGGTATAGATATCTGTGTAATTAATATTGTAGGAACACAATTTGTAGCATATGAATTGGACTTGTGCCTCACAAGTCACAACCCACATTCTCGAAAGATGAAATACTTATGTTACGTCCAATCCAACAGAATGGGTAAAATTTCTCTCTTTTTAACTAATAGCTTTTTGACTCGTAAACTTGTACACTTTTTTAGAGTAGAGTCTATATTATAATTATTTAACTTTTCTTTGGAGGGTAAATTATCTGAATTTATGATTTTATTATTTTTGTCAGGTAATTCAATAGTTTTAAAAGTATACCAATTTACCGTTAGGTAAAAAAGATATTTATTCCGCCTTCGTTCCAATCATAAAAATATGGCATTGAAATTTAGACAAGTGAAAGCTACCGTTTTGTCTTCCATGGATGTATCGATTCGCCTTAAGTCGCAAACGACAACCCTCAATATCAAAACGTAAAGTTGTAAGTAAAACTATAAATGGTTCGACTCGTAATTACTTCTGTACTGTTTGCTTGTTCAGACCAATATTTACAGGTTTTGTGACAACACAAATAAATTTCTTTCATACCTTCAAGGCTTCAACAACCTAAATATTTAATGTTCACAATCACACCCGGGAGTAATAATTAAAGATCTGATTATCATTTGTTAACCAGACTGCTTCTTTTAATATATAGTACTAGGGTCGGCCCACCCTACAGGCGGGATATAATTTACTTGTAATCAAAATTATTATTTTTTATATGATTTGTGGTTTGTGTTTTAGTTTTACATTTGCAAGAGATGTATATGAGATATACTCCCTCTGTTCATAAATATAAGATGTTTAGTTAAAAGCACACATATTAAGAAAACCATTGTTTTATCTAGAAAATATCATTAAAACTATAAATTAATGTTATTCAACCAATTACAAAATAGATTATCAAATATGATTGGTTGCACAGTTTTTATTAAAGTAAAAAGTTGTCTAGGAAAATGAAAACATCTTATACATTGGAACATCAAAATTTTGTAAAACATCTTACATTTAGGAACAAATGTAGTACTATTTTATTAAATTTTAAATTAACCAAAAAAACTAATTTTTACTATTAGCATAATCTCTCTCTCTCTCCCTCTCTCCCTCCCTCCCTCCCTCTCTCTCTCTCTATTAACGCTACAGACGTGTTAGACACCAAAAATACATAAATATATCAGTTAAAGAGTATTTCAAAATGTTTAGCTTACTTAAAATTTAAGGTGATATTAACTTTTATTGTGTATGTTTTGTTATTCTTGTTATAGATCATGATCATCTTAATATTAAAATGTTCATGAATACATAATAGTTTTACATATTTTTTTTGTTTATTCTACTGTAATTATGATAATTTTGATAATAAGTAAAATAATTTTTAATACAAAAATCTTAGATTATATTTTTTCTTATGAATATTTTTAAAATTTATGTTTTTGATATTATATTATTAATTATGTGCTAAAATATTATTTTAGATTGATGTCCAATGAAACATAATTTTCATATATATATATATATATATATATATAAAACTATTGTTTTTCATATCGTATTAGTTCTAGTTGTTTTTATCCAAAATAGGAGGTGCAGTTGGACAAATTTTCTTTCAAATGTGTCAACGCTGTGATTGTTTTCTTATTAGGTTAGCATGTGTCATTTGTCGAGAAGAGAGTACATATGTTATGGGAAGTGAGTGTTCTAAGTAAGACATAAGTTAGTGTTTGGACAAAACTACACCGCTTCATTTTCATGTAAGAACATCTTTAGTATTCCACACTCAGCTCATTCGTCCACTGTCCTCATTTTATTGTGATATATGCAAACTCAAACTTGGAAGTATAATAAGAAAAATGCATTCTATTTATATATCAAAACTCAGTCAATTTTGGAGACACAGAAGCAGCCAAGTTAAATAGAATTCACAATCCAGTAGTCGGTATGGGAAAGATGTAATTGAAATATACTAACAAATCACAATCATGCATACTCACACATGATTATATATCCATAAGTGTCTGCACTAACTATTGTATCCTTGAGATCAGGGCCAACAACCTTTTAGGGAGCCACAATAATGAAAAATCAACACCAAGATGTTGGAAATTATTATGAGCTAAAGATAAATAGATCTTTTAAAAAAAATTTCACTAAAAAAAGTTATCTCTCTTCTTCTATCTTCTTCCTCTTTTCTCTTCTTCTCTGTTTATTCTGTTTCTCATCTTATTTTTTTTTGTTTCTTATCACTTTTCTGTCAAAATCCGTAAAGTACAACGATGAGCTTAACAAATCTTTTTCATCACTTTTTTGTATTGTTTATTAAGAGAAATGAACTGATGATTTTCTTGGAAGAAAACCTTCATATTTATAATGGAGGATTAACACAAAGAAATGAATGAGGAGATTCATTGAATGCGAGATCGTGTGAGAAGTAGAGAGTAGGTATTAATGTGAATGTTAATGAAGATGCATGAACCAAGTTAATTTTCGTAACAGCTCCAGATTAAAGAAGTCTATTCGGCTTCCGACTGACACTAATCGGAATCGTTCGTTATCGGTGAAACCGTTGGATTTCTATTGACAGTTGATTGAACGAGAATTGTTGCTCGACGGCCACTTTCCCTAAGTTTCGTATACCGTTTTTTTTAATTTTCTTAGAGAATATGTATTTGGACCGTAGTAAACACATAAAACCCATTAAATTCAAGAAATAATGAAACATTGATTTTTGATTGACCGTGACACGTGTCGGCTTCTCAAGATTCGAATTAGTGATGTGTCCGCCTATTTGGACAGCCTAGGAGTGAATGAAACCTTTTTTTTATATATATACAAATAGATAGATTTCACATAGCTAAAAGTCAATTTGTAATAGAGTAAAATTTGAGCATAGACCATAAAGTTCATCATCCAGCTATCTTCTTATTAGTTGTATATTTTCCTCTGAACGGATAAGCATTTTCAGTTTTAGTTTGTTCTTTTTAGATCATTTTCAGAATTTTTTGTTTTCTATCTATTGAGAAACAAAGAGAAACTGGAAAATATCGTATAAATTTAAGTTTATTTAATAAAATAAAATTTATATCCATCTGACATTCATAATTTATTTTCACCTCTAGTGATAGATCATAGTTACATAAGAAAAATATGGAAGTTGACTTTATTGTTTTTCAATTATTTAGACCACCGTTCTTCTTTCCTATCTCGTGCTTAAAACCTACGATATTCCTCTCCATCTCTCTATCTCCCTCCCTTCTTTACACAAATACTAACCTATCATCAGATGATAATCAGGTAACACTAATAAACAAACCTCTACATATCAAATCGGAAATGGAAGCTGAAGAGGAGAATAAGGGCAGTATAAGTATGGTCGAGGCTAAGCTGCCTCCTGGGTTTAGATTCCACCCGAGAGACGACGAGCTTGTCTGCGACTACTTAATGAAAAGAAACGTTCGCAGCCGCTATCAACCAGTTGTCTTGATCGAAGTCGATCTCAACAAGTGCGAGCCTTGGGACATTCCTCGTAAGTTCTTAAATACCTTTTTGGTTCTATCTCTCGTTTTCTTAAAGACTAATATAATTTTCCATAACTAATATGAAGATTATATGTGTGCACAAAAGTCTCTCAACTCATCAATCATATATAGTCTAACCATTCGATCGTAGTTAATTAAGCATGTTATAATCCATATTTCTAGTTGCCAACACGATTTGTTGATTGTTTATTCCATATTTCGAATACAAGATCATCATATGTTGATAAACTAACAAAACAAAGAAGAGAAAACGAAGTTCAACTTGCCAGCCACTTGCAGATTAGTAATTTTCTTGCTATTTTTTCGTGAAAAAGACTATCTAGCAGCATAATTATCAATGGCTAATCATACACCTATTCTTTTTTTCTAAAGTATACTAATATTGTATCATTAAGAAAACAAATGATCGTAATCATTTATACGTGTTGAATGCCTATTCGGTGCTTGGTAACTGGGAACCTGGTTAGTTAAGATATGAGGCGGATAGATGGGAATCATTTGGATATTATTGTATACATCATAAAGATAAAGACAATTACGAAAAGACTTCTCATTTCTCCTCATGTCTTATCATAATCTATCCAATAAATATTGAACAAAATACACTTCTTTATTCAATATTAAAACCCAGTAAAGTATGTGAAATGTAAAAGAAAGAGCATTCAACGTCAACATTCTTAAAAAAACAACGATGAAAATATTTAAAATGTAGTTATCAATTGTACAGAATCGGCGAGAGTAGGAGGTAAAGAATGGTATTTTTACAGCCAAAAAGATCGGAAATACGCAACAGGGCAAAGAACAAACCGGGCTACGGCCATCGGTTATTGGAAAGCAACCGGTAAAGATAGAGCAATCCAAAGAAATGGTAGCCTTGTGGGCATGAGAAAGACACTTGTGTTTTACATAGGTCGAGCCCCTAAGGGTCGTAAAACTGATTGGGTCATGCACGAGTTTCGTCTCCAAGGAACTTTTATCCACCACTCTCCCAAGGTAACTTATTATTATATTTACTCGTGTTATATGTTTTGAAATCCATAAACATTCTTTGTTGGGGGTTAGTTTTTAGATTATTTTCTGAATGTAGTTATATGTTTCTTGAATATGAAAATATCAAATTAAGCATGAATCAAGCGTCTAGGGGATGACGTCGCAATCATATTATCCCGTGAATTATGGGAAACGTTTTGACTTTTATCTTTGTTTCGCATTCAACCTGAATGTATTTTAACTTTGAAGGGGTATCGCTGACGATCTTGCAAAATATTTATTTGTGGCTTATCTTACCTAAGATGATCTTTGACTTGGCACAAAATATCTACTCTCAACCATATGATTTTGACATTTTTAATTATTTTATTTTTTAAAAACAATTTGCTTTGTTTTGAGAAAAAAAAACAGGAAGAATGGGTCTTGTGTAGAGCTTTCAACAAGAACAACAATGAAGTCGACAAGGACAACAACATGAGAACCTGCTCTCATGAAACAGCTCCTCCATTAATGGACTCTTACATCAATTTCAATCCTCATCACATCATCAACCAGCAAGTGCCCTGCTTCTCCAATCTGTCACAGAATCAAATCGGTTTGGTCTACAAGAATCCCAACCTGTTGTCTACTAATCCTTCATCTGATCAGATGGTTCTCAAAGCTTTGCTACGTCAGCTCACCAAGAATACCAAAGAATCACAGAGCTATGGAGAAGGAAGCTCAGAGAGCCAGTTGACCGACGTTGGCATACCAAGCCATGATGCTTGGAAATATTGATCACTACCAAGAAATCTATAATCATACATATTATTCACCAAAGCAAACATTTACTCACCCATCTCCTGTAAACATTGTTATACACCATTATGGATTATATAATGACATCACATCAAATAAAATCATAATTTAAAAAATATTTGTAACATAAAACATGAAATTACGTATTTATGTGAACACAGTTAAAACTCCAAAGAGAAACTTATTACAACAAGAAATATCTATTTCAAGAAGAATTGGTCGCGTTAGCGATGCAACTGCGCCCCGTTAGAGATTCCAAAAAACGGCAGATCGTCTTTAGGATCTAAACAAATAACCTCATTCCTGGAAAACAGTTTTTTTTTTGTGTTACATTCTTCGTTGTGTTCTGTTGCCAATTTGCTGATTCCCCCCCCCCCCC